>NC_134485.1:122001591-122287356 GCF_040206685.1 Ascaphus truei | reverse complement strand
TGGGATTGCTGCTTTAAATATTCTGGCTTTTTTTTTCTAGATTCGACATTTATACACACACACACACACACACACACACACACACACACACACACACACACACACACACACACACACACACACACACACACACACACACACACACACACACACGACTAATTGTAGTATAATGTAATACAATAAATAAACTAATGTCAAAAACGAATGTTCTTACTAGGAATTTGTTTTTTTAAAAATGAGGGGACTGGGGGCGGGATTAGAGGCGGGGTTGGGGGCGGGGTTGGGGGCGGGATTAGAGGCGGGACTAGGTGGCGAGTAGATTTTTTGGTTCGGCGAGTAGATTTTTGGGTGATTTGTCAAGCACTGTATATATATACTGCATTACAATTCATGAATTTATGCCATCTGGTAGACACGCGAAGCATTGCAGCCTATTAAATCCTAATCATTGACATTTAACAGATCAGCCGCCCGTCAGCCAGGCATGAACCCAGGCTGGGAAGGCAAACGCAACGGGGCTTGTCAGAGGTGAGGAGCGGCGTATTCCAGGTATCTGCCAGGTACATACTGGGTATTTGCTTGAATAAAGTGTGTCGGTGCAGTACTGTACTTACGTCTGTAAGTGATTTTTAACCGTTTTAAATTTATCATTTAAATCTACAGTCTTCATGATGGGTTTAGCGCATTCTTCTTTTTCTCTTTCTATAGCATCTCGATTGGTGCAATCTGATGTCCTTCTATCTCCACTGCTGGTTCCTGGGTGGCAAGTGCAGATCTGTCTGTGGAAGTCCCTCTCTGGGCTGGTTTGACGGCTGTACTTGGCTCGTCTGTGTGTGCCAGTCGCACACCGGCGACCGGCCTTGCAGCTGGAGAGCATTGCTCCTTGTGGATGTCCACCGGACTTTGGACGGTCCGGACAGTCTGGCCGTTACACAGGTAATACCTCCTCTCATGCTTGAACTCTGCAACTTTGGGTGCGCTGCCCTCTGCTGCAGGCATGTTTGTCCACTAAGGGGTGGTTTGCTCCCCTGGCCGGAGTGGCCGTGTCCTTGGTAGCCCATTTTCTGTGTATCAAAGCCCGACTGGTCACAAACTCATTTTAGCAGCTTCCACATGGGTTTTTGGTTTGCGGTGAAACACCCATTCCTTCACATCCGAGGGACACTGCTGCAAAAGTTGCTCCTGGAAGATGAAATCCAATAGTGTGTGGTACTTTGTGACACCACAATCCTCCACCTACTTGGTCCCATGCAATGCCATGAGGGCCCCGTACCGGACATAGGACTCCCAGTGGTACTTCACGCCAGCCCGGAACATGTCCAGTTACATGGCTATAATCATTGCCATCCTCAGAAGAGATAGCCTACAGAGTCTCTTTGGCCACACCGAACAATAAGGGGTTTAATCGCAAAAAAACAGTTCCATTGTGGCACCCGGTACCGTCGACATTGGGTCTCAAAGTCCCTTTAAAACCCGTTGCTCTTGTCGGTGCCATCAACAAATTTGTTAAAACTGTGGTGGTCCCCTCGGGGGGTATCTTGCTCCCCGTTGATTAGGTGGGAGTAGGGGGATTGTAATAGGGGAGTTATCCCTGTTCAGGAAATGTGCCTCTAATCCAGCAGTGTGGGGGTTAACTGCTGGTAGTCAATTATCCAACACTACCTGCCTGATTAGCTTCTTAGAAAAGCCTGTCTTTTGAGACAGGGAGAGAGATTGTTCCTGAATCTCACAAGCTGTGAGACTGGCCATGGGGACAGATGTCTTGAGCCTGCCAGAAGAAATAGCAGAGCTGCTTGCAAGACACAGGGGAAAATACCTCTAAACCTGAATGCTGACAAAACCTGAAGAAAAAGGCAGCAACCCAGGAACAGAGAAGACTTTCCCTCCAACCACAAGAAACAGATAAGACTTTCCTTTATAAGACTTTTTGGTATATCTGCTCATATCAAGATTTATGTTTGGGGCTGGGAGACATGATTATCTAAAGGGAGTTGTGGACTGCATAGGTTTTGCTAGAAATACTCCCAAGTGAATAGAAGCTTTGTTTGACCCCTTGTTTGGATGGTTTTTCTGATGTTAAGGAAACAGGCGCAATAAAAGCCTTATTTTATTTAACCATAACATGTCTCCCTTGCATACCTCTGTGCGCGTTCCTCCTACAGGGATGCTGTTCCGTGAACGGCTGCAAGCATCCGAATCCTCTCATCCGTGGTAGCCCACTCTCCCCATGAGGCAATGTCACGGTGGACCAGTACTTATGAACAATTTTTATATTTTTGGGATTCTCGATTGAACACGACAAGGAGGGCAAAATAAATTGTTATTTATTTCCCTTGATAGACAAACACACGACAACTTCAGAATACACTTGATAAAACACTTACTGGGTAAAGGGAAGAAAATTAATTTTCCATAGAACGAATGTTGAAGAAATAAAGTCTCTAGGTCACAGTCTGTTTGGCTAGGGCGCAACTTGCCGACCCTATATGTGCGCCAAAAGAGAGAATTTCATTCTGGTTCGTTGAGATTCGTTCTTGAATCCCCAGCGCTAACGAAATCCTGAAGCAGGGGAAGTTTCATTGTTACAATGGTTTTAACCCCTTGCGTTTCGGAACTGCTACCGCTGTACTTGGGCGAAAGTCAGTTGTTTCTTTGGATAAGTCATGAATCACTTAGATGAATCTTAGCATCTGATGGAACTTAAATTCTTGGATGAATCACACAGGGATGAGGGTTAAAGGCACCTTTATAGTTAGGTGCCCTTGGAGGTTAACATTAGCCTCATCCTATTGGCAAGGAATTATCTTCCTCCTATCAGATCCTGCCAAGTAACATGGGAGAGAGGTATCAGACCTGCCCTGTCAGTTTTAGACATGCGCAGTGCACATTGGAATAGCACTGCTTCGAAAACGGGGCCAGAATATCTGGAGCCAGTGAGTCTGGGTTGGGTGAAATTTAGACCGGTAGGGCTTTGTCTAAAGGTGTGACTTCTGACAAGTCAAATGGTTATCACATCATTCCTATCCCCGGCTTGCATACTGTGATGACTCAGGAGATTCCTTCCTCTTCCTCTCCCTCTCTCCCATCTCCCGTTATCGTTCCTGCCCCTTCTCACTCCTCTCCTCCACCGTATACCTCTCTCCCCTTGCCGAAGTGCGTTCCCCGCAGGTCTCGCGTACCCACGCGTTCCCACAGTCCCTGCCATAATCCTCCCCGCTCCCTCTCCCCCGCGGTAGCTCCCTTACCTTCCCCTGTGGTGCCATCCGTCCCGTTACCTCCTCTGCCTGTGGTGCCCGCAGAGCGGAGTTCTGCATGCCTAGTGACGCGTTCGGTGCGCGCGCCCCCTCAGCCCACGGGGGACGCGCGTACATGCTCCTCGCTCCCCTTGATGGCCATCACACGGGCACAGGCCTCGCCCGCGTTTCCCTCTGCTTGGCTCCGTCCCCCTCCTGCTGTCTTTCCCTGCTCCGTGCGGGCCGCACCTGTGTTGCAGTCTGTGCGCGCGCATTCCCAGTTTACAGGGGTCGTGCGCACAGACTCTCCTTATCAGGATTTCCCTGTCCCCGCCTCCCAAGCTGTTCAGGCCATTCCCAGGACTGCCCCTTCTGTCTCCTCCTCTTCTCTCCCTGACCTATCCCTTGTTTCTCCCACTTCTCTCTCTACTCCTACCCTCTCTACCATTGGTGCACCTCCCTTTATAATCCCTGTCTGTCCACCTCTTCCTCGCTCTGCATAGTTTCTGTTTCCCTGTGTGTTACCTGTCCTATGCTGTGCTCCCTTTGTGCTCCTGTGAATACCTGCTCCTGTGTTACTTTGGATTTCCCTGGCTTTGACCCCTGCTCTCCCTGGACTACTCTGCTCTCTGGTAACCCCTTGAACCCTGCTACGCATACGACTTTGCTGACCTCTGGCTTCCTAGGACCTGGCTTGCTCTCTGATGATTCTACCCTCTGGATTCCCTGAACATTGGCAAACGGACACGACTATTCTCACGGACACTCCACAAACGTTGCAAGTATATGCTAACAACTCTTTCAACAGGCCCAGCAACGCTATACCACACTCCGGGCTTGCTCCCACTGCTGTGGGTGTGTGGTATCATACCGTTCCCACCTCAGTACTGGGGTCTAGCTTGGACTGCGGGCATACAGGCATGACACATAGTAAGCAAGGTGAGTCAGATCCCTTGCTGGTCATATCTCTCTAGCCACTCTGTCACCTACCCACAGGGGTCTCTGGAAATGCAAGGCTTCACAAAGCCACTAATTACCTCCTTTGAAATACATTAGCATAGCACACGGACACACAAGCCAGGATGGCTTACAGCTAGAAATTATAGGAAAAACATAACATGGCTAAAACATTAATTTCTAGTTGCCTAAATAGCACACAGATATTGGGACAGGCTTTTTCACATGCATACTGGTTACATTCCAAAAATTAGCCTGATCGGATGTTTACTCGCTAAGATACAGTTTCTGCATTATAACACTGCAGTGACTACAGTTCTCCCCCTATCTCTGTAACACATAACTCTGCGGCTGGCAAGGCGGGTGTTTTATGGGCACCACCCTCCGGGACCTGGCCTGCCTGTTTCATTCTGCCTGCCAGTGTGCGAGAGTCGAAAGAATTACACTTCTAGCTAGTGTAGAACGGAAGATACACCTTTTAATCAGTTTGAACTTGTATGGCGAATGCAGGTTATCATATACAGGTCATTCATTAACCCCTCCTGCCCTACATGAGTTAGGGGGACCAGCTGGGTGTGACCCTTTTATTTCTGGCCTGGCACACCCCCCTCTCATGACAGACAAGGAGTGCGGTGATGCCGGGGGTGGCAGGTCCAGTAGCCATGGGGACAACCCCTACCGCACTCCCAGGAATCAGTCCTCCACCATTATCCCGAGGGTTGCCCGCTCCCTCCCCATGTCCTTCTACCACTGGGGCTGGAATAACCTCCGGCACCCGAGTTGACTTGTGACCACTGCAACTGCAGCTGAGGTGCCATTTCTTCTGGTGAAACAAAACGGATTCATGAAATTCCAAGTCCTCCTCCAGCTGTGTCTTTGACGGACCATCTGTCGGTAACCCATAGATTTCACACTGGTTAACAATGTTGGCGTGGTCCCATGACCGGTACCGTCCTCATCGCTTTTCCATGTTCGCCCGCAGGCACTAAGCTAAGGGACAAAGAGAACCTGTGCATTCCGTGCCTTGTGAAACATGTGTACGCTACCGCTTGCTTTGGTAGCTCGCAATCTTTGATTTTCCCTCTATGTTATAAGACCCCGCAAGATTTTATAACATAGGCTCAATCGATCCCACTGCTGCCACCAGTAAATAAGCCTGTCACGGGAGACCAGGTTTATAAACACCTTTGTGACCGGGATCATATAATTGAGCACAGCAAGGAGGTAAAATAAATTGTAATTTTTTTCAGGAAAAGACATACACACAATGTAACACAATTTACAAGGTTAACACACTTACTGAGAATGAGGCTAATGAATAAATCTATCCTCTAAATGATATTCACAAAAATGTCCTCTGCAGGTGCCCTTATCCTTGACCGGTAGGTACTCACGAAAGTCCAGGAACTGATTTCGGCATGCAATGCCAACTGCGACTGCTCTGTTCTCAAAAGCAGGACTTAGAAAATTTTCTGAGTACAAATATCTGAAGCCCGCTAGCGTCTATTTTTCATAGAGTATCTTTGAATTTGCCACTGATGGTTTGGCACTTGGAATCTGTGCTCCCCATTGGCTGCCAATGGGCATGCGCCAGCCTGGCACCTCTGCCTCTTAGCATATCGAGCCCCCCATGGCTCCAGAGTCTGGGGTTGGGCAAATGGTGGCCGGATAGCCCTTTCTTAGCCAGGATGGGGTACTCAAGGATAACTACAGTACCCCTCCTGTTCTGAAAAAAAGGATGGTGTGTTTTAGCGCTAAAAAATATAAATAAAAATAAAGTGTGTACAATTGCAATACAAATAATCACAGTGCGAATAATAACAACAACGTGGTAGAGAATAATTAAAGTGAACAATGTGAACAGGCTGCCAGGAAAAACTAACCCAAACACAGTTAGTGAAAACAAGGAAAACAATACAGACCGGCGCCTTAAAGTCCAAATGGGAGATATAAAGTTCAATTGATGATTGGAATGATCAATGGATGTAGATCTGGTCAAGTGGACAGCTGGTTCCTCGGTATCAGAAATGTTAGGACATGCAGGGGAGACAAGAAGATATGATCATAGTGTAACACTGTATATAATTGACATGTAACACATACAGTACACTTAAACAAACAGACACACACAACACTGAACAACACTAAACAATAGGCTGACTAATATAATGATAGTTTAATGATAACAATAAAATAGCAGATGACTGGTGACGAGCAGGTCAGGGATCCAGTGTGTAAAAACTGGAATCCTACTTACAGCAGGTCCCTAGGATTTGCGCAGGTAAGGATAGTCTGAGTGTCCGACAACGATGTTGGTGGTCGCGTGCCACGTGCAGGTGCCTGCAGGGGCTGCCTTGGCTGGCTGCCAAAGATGGCGCCGTTCCCTTCTCCTCCTCGTGGCGTCCTTCGTTTGCGCCCGGAAGTACGTCACAGCGGGCGGGACGGGACACCAGGTAACACTTGCCGATACCAGCTCCTGAACACTGCGGGCGGGACGGGACACCAGGTGCCACTTGCCGGTAACTCCTGAACACTGCGGCTCCAGGGACTGATAGAATGGTCTGCTCCTCTACCAGTGCTGCTAATAAATGATTTCTCAATGGCCCAACGCGTTTCGTGCGCATGCGCACTTCTTCAGGGGATAAATGAGCACAGTCTATGATGACTTTAAATACAGACAGAGCGCTCCTCATTGGTTAAAAGAAGCGTCCCTCACAATTCATTCAGACAAGCTGTGATTGGATATACTGCCTGTCAATCATGTCCTGTGTATAAGTCAGCCTAAACATACAACTAGACAACATGTAAAAAATAACAAACATATACAAGTACACCATAAAAACACTTAAAATTATTACTGATCATGTCTATTACAGCTTATTAATCAGAATCTAGCCAATATTATATACACTTAGTGACATTTATAATGCATATTTTCATAGTGATGTGAACTCATCTGCACGCTATTGGCTTTTAAGATTGCAGCAGCTAATATTGCTGGAGAACCCATTATTATAAAAGTATGTTAAAAATAGAATTATATTATATAAAAATATAAAAAAATTATTATACTTATATATTACAATTTATTAAATATAACTTAAAATTTAAACATCTTATATAAAAATGTTTATATTAAAAATGATTTTAAAATAATCATTTTAAAATCACTTTAAAAAGATGCCTAGATAGAAATCAATGTTGAGACCGTTAGGTGATAGTGTCTTTAATTCGTAGATCCAGTAGGCTTCACGCCTACTGATCTGCTTCAATAGATTGCCACCTCTCCAATTATTTTGCACAATTTCTATGGCTTGACATTTTAGACCCATTGGATTCCTATTATGATGGATATTAAAATGATGTGACACACTGTGTGTATTGAGACCTCTTTTTATGTTATAAATATGTTCATACACTCTTCTTTTATAACATCTTCCAGTTCTACCCACATATTGCAGTCCACACGGGCACTGCAATAGATAGATTACAAATGAGGAATCACAGTTAATTGATGTTTTGATGTTATAAATTTTATCTGTAACATTAGATTGGAAGGTGTCAGTGGTACTACTGAATGAACAAGCCATACATTTGGTGCATTTAAAAAAAACCTTTCTATTGCTATTAATTTTGGAATTAGAATTGTCTAATGGACAACTAGGTGCTAGACGCATCTTGATGTTTGATGCTTTGGTAAAGATTATTTTTGGTTTCTCCGGGAGACATTTAAATAGAGTAGTATCGCACAAGAGCATGGGCCAATGTTTGTTAAAAATTTGACGAATTTTTGGCGCCATCTCGTTATATTGTGTTATGAAAGAGACTCCATTATTTTGGTTCAATGCATTTTTATCTTTATATTCTAACAGTGTGTCTCTCTCAATTGTCTCCACCTGAAGGGAAGCTGCCTCAAGTAGATGTTCTGGGTAACTTCTATCACGGAATTTATCCTTAAGCTCACTCGCCTGAAGCGCAAACTCCTCTGGGTTTGAACAGTTTTGCTTGAGGCGGGTGAGCTGACCCTTGGGAATATTCCGGATCCAGCTAGGGTTATGCTGGCTGTCTGCCCTAAGGTAGTTATTAGCCTGGACAGACTTAAAGAATGTTTTAGTTTCTATTTTATTGTTACTAATATAAATCTCGAGGTCTAAAAATTCTATACGTTCCTTCTGGTGGTTGAAGGTGAACTTCAAATCCCTATCATTGGAGTTTAAATATACAAAAAATAACTCAAGCTGTACCTGACTGCCAGACCAAACGAATATGACATCATCTATGAAACGGCGCCAGAGCACGAGGTGAGCCCCGAGTGGACAGTTGTTCCAAATATAGGCTTCTTCCCAACTGTCCATGAACAAGTTTGCATAACTAGGGGCAAACCTCGTGCCCATCGCCGTTCCACAGACCTGTAAAAAGAATTGTGAATTAAATTGAAAGTGATTGTGTGTTAGAATAAAATTAATACTATCAACTAAAAATGACTTCAGTGCTAGTGGTGTGGTGTTATCCGATTCTAACTTGCGTGAGATGGCCTGACATCCTTTCACATGGTTAATGGTGGTGTACAGTGATGTCACATCTGCTGTTACCCATGTATATTCGGGTTTCCACTCCAGATCTCTCAGTAACTGGAGGACATGTGTAGTATCACGCAAGTAGGATCGGATCTGTTGAACCAGTGGTTGAAGGTGGTGATCTATAAACAAAGATAAATTAGATGTGAGTTACCCTATACCTGAAATAATAGGCCTGCCAGGAGGATTAGTGATACTTTTATGTATTTTGGGGATGAAATAAAAAATGGGAGTGCGTGAAAATTGTGTGTTTAAAAACTCTAACTCTTGTTGTGTGATGGCTCCCTTTGCTAAACCATTATCTAACATTTTGGTGAGTTCAGTTTCAAACTGGCTTAATGGATTACTGGCAAGGGGGAGGTATGTGGCCGTGTCTCCAAGCAGTCGCTCAGACTCCTGGAGATAATAATCTATATCCATTACCACTATACCCCCCCCTTTGTCAGCAGGTTTTATAACTATTGTCTTATTATCCTCCAGTTGTTGTAGAGCTAGTTTTTCTTTAGTGTTAAGATTATCTTTATGTATTTTGTATGCCCTACTGGACTCCTCTAATTCTCTAGTTACAATCTCTACAAACGAGTTCACCAGATGTCCCTGCGCAAATTTCGGATAAAATGTGGATTTGATTTTAAAATTGGTACACGATTTATTTGGCTCAACATTGGAACATTTCTGATCTAGCTGATGGGTGACTGCATCTTTTAAAAAATATTTTTTCAGTGCCAATTTGCGTGCAAATTTGTGGACATCAATATGGAGGTTGAAACTGTTAGGGCCACAAATTGGCGCAAAGGTGAGACCCTTACCTAACACTTTCCTTTCCACTGGTGTAAGTGTATGTCGACTGATATTAAAGATGCTTTGATAGGTCTTACTGACTCCTAACCTATTTCTATTAGCACCTCCTCTTCTCCCTCTGGTGCGTTTTTTCTTTTTTTGTGATTCATGGGAGGTGGAGGTTCTATACTTGGTTTCTTTATTTCTACCTGGGGGAAGATGTGTTCCCTCTCCTTTCTCCATTCTAAAAAAGAGAAGTTGGACTTAGCTGTTTGTGTAGGTAAAGGAGTGTAGGACACACTGTCAGGTTCGCTCTCTAACTCAATTTCAGACAGCACATGATATTTGTTATTGGTCAAATTGACCTCATGTGTGGATGCTATCTGTGCGTCATACAGTTCTTTAGCTCTTTTTTGTCTCAAGTATTGCACAGTATCATGCTGCGGAAATACCCTCTGTGGTTGGGGAATGGGAACTGGAATGGGTATAAGGGGAAGAGTGTGTGGTTTTCTGGACCTATTGGTATTATTACTTGGAGTGGGATTTCCCTTCTCTGTCCTAATCCTCTTAGTCCCTACAGATGGATTACCATTCCTCTGATCTGTTTTTTTGATCTGTTCATCTTTACTCTTTTTATTCCAGGTTCTCTGGCGACCCATGTCATAGTCGTTCTTATCCCTAAAGAACTTACTTTGTTTGGTGCCCACTATTTCTAGTTCAATTTGGTCTAATCTCTTTTTGACCGTGGGTTCCATATCTAGAAGTTCTTTATTAGTAAGGTAGGGGTCAAGTTTTATTTTTAAATTTTCAATCTCTTTGTCTAATTCCGTCAGTGTCTTTTTGCGCTGATGTATCAACATTTTCATCAGCGCAAACGAACACCGATCTAGAATGTCATTCCATTCCTGCATAAATGATACATTATGTGTATCAAATGTTGGTACCTTTTGGACTCGGAGTCCTCGTGGGATTCTGTGATTTTCTAAGTATTTACTCAGGGTGGTAACCTCCCACCACTGCCGGCTCTCAGCGACTAGTGCTTTTTCCAATTCTACCATAATAGGGTGGAAATCTGCCACCCTAGGCTCCACTATAGGGACAGTATGGGGATCATTAAAAATGAGATCCACATTGATGTTTCTACGAGATCTTGATTGAAATAGTGAACTCATATTGATTATGTGATATTACCCAAATATTGATGGGGGATATAATATGATGTGTATATATATTTAAAATATATTAGCTAGTGTGAGTTAAATGAGTAATAATTATAGGTAATCTTACCCAAATATTAGGTGGATTATAATACTAATGTAATATAAACAAACTAGTGTGAATTTAAAGCAGCTACACCTGTGTTGGAGAAAACAGAGACTGAAAAAAAGGATGGTGTGTTTTAGCGCTAAAAAATATAAATAAAAATCCCTGAGACTTTCAAGTCCGGACTCCGCACAGACCCATAGGCACCAAGCTTGGTAGCCATCTGGTCTCTTGGAATCCATGACTTGAAAATCCCTCAGTTCATTCACAGGTTATCAGTACATATACCTATTAAATGTAACTCTTTAATAAAATATGCTGTGTCCTGTCTTTTGTGTGTTAAAATATATAAGTCCCTGTTCTGGTGTCAGGGATGGAGTGAGAGTATTGTGACGGTGAAGGGGTTAGCAAGGCTTTATAATAAAGGGCAAGCCCACTTAGTTAGCCCTGACCCATGTGTTAGGGTCTTAGCGTGTCAGCTCTGGGCCCCAGATGTCAAAAATTTATAACTGTATACTGATTTTGCGACATTAAAGAATTATGTGTTTTTTGCCTTTACTGGAGTGCTGGGATCGGGAGATTTCTAGGCTGTAAGTTTCAGGGTGAGTTTGTCAGAGAAAGTCTTTGCTCTATGCAGTTCATACATACATTTAGCATGTGAACATAGTGACTCATCGCTCACCTAATAGTAATAGGTAAAAAAAACTTGAACTAGTGGCCACCAGGGGTCACTATAAGCCCTATAACATTGCACTCTGAAGTTACAACATCCAGTTATAGACGTCGTTAATGAATGGATATTGTATATTTAATATGACCAAAAGAGGAATCCAAAAGACCCCATAGCAACAGACTCAAAAGCGTTATTAAAATCAAAAAAATAATAAAATTTTATTAAACCAATAAACAAAACAGGGATAATTGATAACTGGGAGTGCAAGGGCAACTCCCTAGTAGAGTTGGTGCTCAATAGAAAACATATGAGGTAAACTTTGTTGCTGGAGTTTAGATTGCTTAATGAATAACGACACAATGATGTGCTACTGCTTTTACCTCTCCCCTTGAATATGTTGGTGATAACAATGTCAATATGAACAGGACACCTGACTTATATGGAACAGCACACTCTGAATGTGCATAACTCACGGTTTGTAGAGTCAGGTCAGAGCACCAACCCTTGGTACGCTCTCTCCCGTCATATATCCGCGACACTGCAGATCTGTTGATGTTTATGGAAGGTATCGATTGGAATTCTACCTATAGATGGGTTACTATGGACGTCACATCATTATACACTATTACACGGATTATCTGCAACACAACACTTTCTTGACACTTCTACGTTATCTCAGGCACAGTGCACTTTTATTCAGGAATGCATTTTATTTTTACTCACTCACAATTATTTCCTTTTTGATTCACAATTTTATTTACAGATTAAAGGCACTGCTATGGGGACTTCTTTTGCACCTTCTTTTGCAAATCTTTTTATGGGTTCATGGGAATCCACTCACATTTATGGGAGCACTAACACTTTTCGTCACCACATCATCATGTACAAACGCTACATAGATGACCTTATCTTAATTTTGGATGGTTATTTTCACTCATTAAATATGTTTTTTGATACCCTGAATATAAATGATATCAATCTTAAATTCACCATGGAAACTGATTTGCACCATATTAATTTTCTTGATGTGACGTTCCATATAGACCTAGTAAATAAAATACAAACAAATGTATTTAAGAAAAAACATTCAAGGAATTCATTCTTACACTCAAACAGTAGTCATTCCAGATCCCTTATCAACGGGATCCCAAAGGGACAATTCCTTTGTTATAAAAGACTGTGCTCCAAGGATGAGTCTTTTCTTACACATGCTGCAGATCTCAGTGACAGATTTATCAAAAGGGGCTACAGTAAACACATTGTTGAGAATGCTTTTCAGGAAGCACAGAAAAGAGACAGGATGGATCTAGTTAGATCTTGTGGTTCCAGGACTAGCAAGAAGGCCTCATCTAATATGGGTCCATTTTTTATTACTCAATTTAATGGACAGGCTAGTCAGATTCGTAGCATTATCCAAAGACACTGGAGTACTTTACAATTGGATCCAGAGTTAAAACCGCTCCTTGTTGATGGGCCAAAGGTAGTATTCAAAAAGGCCAAAACATTGGATTCTCTAATTTCACCGAGTATGTTCAGCTCTCCTGCTCAGAAACACATTTCTGGAATACCAAATGGATTCCACAAATGTGGATACTGTACATTGTTTCAATTTGTACAACCTACATGCAAGATCTCTCTGGTTCAACCAACATTCCATTACAAAATTTCAGCTTTCATGAATTGTCATACTAGTTATGTTATTTATGTGATCTTATGTGGTTGTAACATGAAGTACGTTGGCAGGACGATTCGGCCACTGAAGAATAGGATAGCTGAACATACAAGATTAATTAAGCGACATGACTCTGAACACCCGGTACCCAGACATTTTTCCAATTGTCTTTAAGGGGGCATTGAGAATTTCAGGTTCTTCGGCATTGAACATATTCCAGCGCCGAAGAGACGGTGTGATAGAGAGAATATTCTAAACAGAAGGGAGATGTTTTGGGTTTTTTCCCTTGATACCCTTCACCCCAAAGGTATGAATGTTGAATGGGAACTCAAGCATTTTTTATATTAATGATTCCCATTGTATCAACATGTTGGTCAAGTATATCTGTAATAAGATCTATTACATTATTTACTCCCCTTAGTTTACCCTACCCCATCCTTCCCTGTCCTTTCCCCTTCCCCCACCTTTCCCCCCCCCTCACCTTTCCCCCCCCCTCTCCCTCTCTCTCCCCCCCCTCTTTTTCCCCCCTTTTCTCCTCTTTCCCTTCCCCCTCCCCCTTCCATTTCCCCCCTCCCCCTTCCCTTTCCCACCCTTTCTCTTGCCACCCCTACCTTCCCTTCCCCCCTCCCCTCTCCCCTTATTTCCTTCCCTAAAATCAAATATGATTTGATTATATATATATCTTCATTACTTGGGGTTATCACTTTATGTATGTTTTGTAACATTAGTCTTATATGTCCTTTGTCTATGGGGCATTAATTAAATGAGTCTTGTTATATGTATATTGACTTGGTTCACCAGATCTCTACAGTACTTCATGGACCATTGATTGGTCCCCTTGAAGTGCTGATCAGGTGTACATGTTTGTACTTAATGTTTTAATCAGTGGATACAGCTGTTAGTTGCCCTATATCAGTATCACTCTACACCCTGACAGATCACTCTTTGACAAAGCGCCCAGTGCGTGAAACGCGTCAGAGAATCTGTCAGGATTTTTTGTCTATATGTTTTTTAATTAATAAAACTTTTATAGTGGTTCTTGGTTGGTTCTACCTGATTGTTTGTGAAGTTGTGCTCCGGCTTACTCTCCATTTTTTTCTACAATAAACAAAACACACAAATAGGGAAATATGTAGACAAAGGATATTAAAATCCCCAACTGGAGAGACGGCTGAATATAGGGTAAGCTGGTATCTAAGTATAACCTATGCTCATAAGGAAAGGTATCCCATAAGTATATAAGGTATAGGAGGTATAGATGGTGGATAGAGATGTATATACAGATATACTGTCAAGCTTCACATAAAGGTTAGATTGCCTTGATAGTGATTATAGCCACCCAAATCTGTACATATATCCATTTGTGATTCATGAATATGGTCTTAGACACAATGAGAAAGATACTCATATGGAGAGAAACCTTTCTATGTACCTAATATGCGCTATTTTGGGTGGCTGTAATCACTATCAAGGCAATCTAACCTTTATGTGAAGCTTGACAGTATATCTGTATATACATCTCTATCCACCCTCTATACCTCCTATAACTTATATACTTATGGGATACCTTTCCTTATGAGCATAGGTTATATTTAGATACCAGCTTACCCTATATTCAGTCGTCTCTCCAGTTGGGGATTTTAATATCCTTTGTCTACATGTTTCCCTATTTGTGTGTTTTGTTTATTGGTTTAATAAAATTTTATTATTTTTTTGATTTTAAAAACGCTGTTGAGTCTGTTACTATGGGGTCTTTTGGATCCCTCTTTTGGTCCTATTAAATATACAATATCCATTCATTAACAACGTCTATAACTGGATGTTGTAACTTCAGAGTGCAATGTTATAGGGCTTATAGTGACCCCTGGTGGCCACTAGTTCAAGTATTAGATAGTTCATTTTCCCTATGCACCAAGTTTCTTACCTATTACTATTAGGTGAGCGATGAGTCACTATGTTCATGTGAATTAGTTTGAAGGGTACTTAGTATCTCTTTTCCTGACAAATCAGCTCCCAGGGAGTAGTTTATCCCTTTCCTTTTCTGACATTTATGAGTATTATTATATTTATGGCATATGCATTTAAACCAGATTCCATAAAACACGCATGTGCAGATATTCAATTCACACATATGCTTTTCAACAAGGTTCCATAGAACATGTGGGCACAGAAATTCAATTGGCAATACAAAAAGGATTATAAATGGCATACCACTGTTTAAGGAAATTTAACAAGGTATTTGCTTTTGGTGCTCACCTTCCGTTGATCCTGGCATCCCAAAGCTGGATCCTAAATACTGGCAAAGTAGGAGAAAAAAGAAGGAGCACACAAAAAATGGTGGTATCAAAAGATTACCAAATGTATTAATGCATCAGAGCGTTATGTAGTAACGTTTCAGGACAAAAGTCCCTTCCTCAGACCAAACACCACCATACCACCATATTTTGTGTGCTAAATCTTTTTTCTCCTACTTTGCCACAGAAATTCAGTGACATGCATACAGATGCAGTGGCCGTTATTTGAATATTTACCTGGGTAAATCCTGCGTTATACCACGTGGTGGTCCGAGGCAGACAATGGCCCATCGGATTAACACAGCAGGGGTCCCTGCTTTGTTAATCCTACCGGGGTCGGCCTGTCTGTAAGAGACACGCAGTAAGCGAGAGGCTGAATCAGTCACTGCGCTTATAGTGCCAGTGACACGACGTTGCATCAAAACAAATGCATTGCCGCCGTCACGAGCACTTACGGTAAGCACGACGCGATGGCGCGACGGCTTGGTCGCGATCGCTGGAAGTCATCTCAATTTAATTTTTCCAGCAACCGTAGCCTGACGTCGCCGTTGCCGGCACTATAAGTGTAGCCTAACTGCGCGCCTCTTACAGGCGATCGCGGGGTTTTTATTTAATTTTAAACATTGCAGTGATGTAGCAGGGGGTCTCCAGAGCTGAACCGCATTGTTTTCAGGACCAGGGATCCCCTACCTCCCAAGATACAGACCTCGTTATGGGGTGCCGGTATCCTTGCAATGTAAAAATCCTGTGGGTCACATTGAAGGAGATATCGGCACCCCATATTGGGGTCTGTATCTCGGGAAGTAGGGGGTCCCCGAGGCTGAAATCAACTTTGTTCAGCTCAGGAGACCCCCTGTTCCCTCACACTAGTATCAACCTGTCCCCCCCCCCCCCAATAAAAAATCATTACCTTAGCGGATAGCTGCTAAGGTAATGAAGCTGCTTACATTTTAATTTTAAACCATGCCATTCAATGGGTTTTTGAATTTTTTTTTTCTTCAGGAAAAGCAATGTTGGTTTTATTTAATGCATGTTTTTATTTTTGTAGGTTCCCCATTGCATGGCATAGTGGATTTCATGCCCACAGGGCAAGCCATTTATTTTTGGCCTTTTATACCCCTGTAATTGCAGTGTGGTTTAATTTCATTTTTATTTTTTCATACCAGTGAGTTGGTTGTTCATTTTTTTGGGTCTGCTGACCATCCAATCCCCTGCTTTGTTTTTGTACACTGTTCTTGACTGGATGGACGCACAGCAGCTCTGCAGGATTGGACACATCAGAAGAAACCACATACATGCTGGAGGAAGACAGTGTTTGATTGTGAGCCATGCTATGTTACACCGGGACCATAGAGGGACGGAGAGCGAATTTCAATTGAGCCGGGCAGAGGTAATTCATATTTTCCTCTCCAGTGCATTTCCCCGCCAGTTGTTCCAACAGAGCCAGCAGGCTCAATTCGTGTATATACCTGTCACGGGGGACCAGGTACTCACACATTTATACCGCATTAATATCACTGAGCAAATCCAATAAGTAAAATCAATTGTGATTAATTCCGTAGAAACAGGCAAACACACATTGGATTACAATAGGCAGAAGAAAAATACACTTACTGGGGGTTTGGGGTTGAAATACTGACTTTCCTGATTGAAGTAAAGTCTTTAGATAGCCCGTTGGTCGTCCGGGTCTTAGCCCGAAAAGTTCTGGAGCTCAAATCGGCATGAGCCTCCAGCAGCTCCCGCACTTTTCACTCCAAATGGTACTGAAAGTGTGACTTAAAATGGAAGCAACTTCATTATCTTAGCAGCTATACGCTAAAGTAATGATTTTTTTTTTATGGGGGGGGGGTTTGATACTAGTGTGTGGGGTCAGAGGTCACGGGGCCTTCGAAGTACCGGAAGTGCGTCACGCGGTGGATCCCCCGTACACGTGTAGGAGTGTTCCCTGTGTGGAGCTGCGTCTGCTGGGCTGTTTGCTGGGTTCCGTGCGACCAATAGGAGGAGTGTGCGACCAACCCCCCCACCCCCTTGTCCAGGTGTCTGCAGAGGATTTTTCTTCGCCCAGAGGAACTCGATACTGCCTGGTGTTCTTATGCTAGTGTAAGGAGGTCACCCCCGGTTCCCCTGATCTTCCTTTTGCCCCCCTGCCTTACCCCTGTGGCAGTGGGGGAAGGGGACAGCGACTTCTCCCGGCGGGCACCGCCCTCTTGGTTGTGGCGCAATCTTCGCCCATGCGCAGTAAAGATCGCGCACGCGGTCCCCGTAGAAAAGAGCTGTACCAAGAACTACAATTCCCAGCAGCCTCTGGGGACTGCACTTTCACCCTTGTCACAGGCAGCATTGAAGCCAATAGAGCTGGCAGCTTCTCATGCTGCAGAGTTGCAACAATGTTGTGTGCAGACAGGGTTTTTGTCAGTTGGAGCAGGCTAGTTAGTCAGAGACCGGAGCAGCCCAGGGAAGGAGGTAGGGTACAGGAGTCAGGGACTCCCTGTACTAGGCCAGTATCCCCAGGGCCCGAGATAGCTCAGCTCCCCAGTAAAGTGAGTGTTGCCAGGGACAGCCCTCAGGTTAGGGACCCTGTCACTTGCATTAGTGGGAGCTGGGGAACAGAAGGGAAGAAAGGCAGCAGCGGACTTAGTGTTAAGTTGCAGGGTGTTGCTGCATGCGCTGATAGTTATCAGTTAAGTGAGTTGGAGTCAGGGAGCTGTGAGGGAAGGAAGGGTGCGGGGAGCGAGTGCAGCTCCTGCACCCATATAGGTACCCACACCCCAGGTAGGGCCCAACTCCCCACTAGGTTAGTGGGTAAGTGCTGAGGGAGGCCCAAGATAGGGACGCTGCCCTCAGTGTCAGAGTGCTGCCTTGTCAGAGTCACGGCTGTCAGTGCTGTGAGGTCTGACACGCAGGCGCAGTGTTGTGTAGCACGTTGGCTGCACACCTCCAGTGGGTCACAGCTTGTTGCTGCAGGCGCTGGGATTAGTTTAGTAACAGTCAGGGCTGGGAAGAGTTAGGGGAGTGGGGCAGGTCATTAACCCCTATATGCCCCTAGGAGTTTCCCCCAAAGCCATTTCAGGTTGCTGTGCTGTAGTGACGGCCTATAGTATAGCGCGTGTCACTTAGTGCTGTAGGGACAGGTCCTAGGTTAGGGATCCTGCCACAGCAGGGTAGCTTAGATAGGGACACAGCGGACGCTGCGGTTCCTGCTAAGAGGTTCGGATCCAAGTTGGGGTCCTAAGAGACGGTTTCCAGGTTGGGACTGCACTGGCGGTCCGCGTACAAAGGAGTCCGGTATAGGATCAGACGGAACCATCACACGACGGATCCTTTGTGAAGCCAGTTGGAGATCCGAGCACGGGAGTGCTCGGCAGGTACTATCTAACACACAAGTGCACCAACGGGCCCTTAGTATAAATAGTGACTGCGCAGTCACCCATTGCCTCTCTCTGCAAGAGTGCGGGACATTGGGTGGGGTTCTTTGGACACTGGGTGGGATCACCTGGTGTTGGGGAAGCGTCCTGCGGGACGTCGCAGTAAGTGTCTCCTCGAGAGAGGGACACCTGTTCTGATATGTTATGGTATTGATGTGATGATGTGTTATATGCTGTTCCCAGTAAATGGTATTAGTTAATATATAAATCACTGTGTATGGTATTGTTGATTGTCCTGCAAGGAACCACTCCCCCTCTGGTGGGAGCCATCGCAGGTGGAGGCGCTGCATTGTTGTAAGTGAGTACCCCTAGTATAATTGCCCCAGGTTCCCCGTGACGGAAGCTCAGCCCTCCTGCGAGCCAACAGGTAATGCACCACACCTATGGTAACCTTGTATGTTCCCTTGCACCCCACACTATATCTGCGATTGGGGGGGGGGAATACCCGTTACATTTGGAGGCTCTGCTGAGATAGACCTGGGGTGCCCTGTTTTAATTATTTTCAAATTGTCCAATTTATATTTTTCACCATGTTTGGGCCCGCAAGCCATGAGGCCCCAGAACGAACCAAGAGGACAGAAGTATCCCCGCGACATGTGCTAGTAGTAGGGGATGTTCCCAGTAGTGCAGTGAAGTTGAAGGAAATTTGTGAGGCCCTAGGGGGACTCCTGGGCATAGACCAAAGGTGGAAGAGGATAGAGCACCGGTACGACCCCACTGACCAGTGTAGTAGACTATGGCTAGTAACGGATCAGGAAATATGCCGGGAAAATGTCCCTCCGACCTTACATTTCCCAGGGGCCCCACCAGAAGGCTACCCTCTTGCATACTCAGAGAGCCTTAGTGAGATTACCAGAACTGTGATCAAAATGGAGGCTCCCTCATCAAGGGAGTCACACCTAAAATGGCGTCTCCCGCCAAAGCAGGAGAGCACATGTGCTGCTGACTGCAAGCCTGCACTAAATTGTGTCGCAGAAATCCTTCCGGGACTGGCGGGAAAACCAGAGCTCCACCCCCGCAATGTGAGTGACTCAGTGCTGTGCCAGAACCAATCAGTGATAGAGCGGGCCCCTCCTTTACATTCCACCAGGGGGAGCAAGCAAAGTGAACAGCCATCAGCAACTGCTGTTCCCATTAAAGACAGTACCCTCATTTATATGGAGCATGGCGGTCAAAAGGAGGGAAATTATCCTTTCTTGTGTGCCCGTGCCTACAAAAGGACTTGAATCTATCTGGTGGTATGGACTTTAACCATTTTAGGCTACCAATAGAATATCGGGTGGCCGTGGTGGAAGATGAGGGGTGTATACGATGTGTTTGTAATCAGTGTGACTTCCCAGGTGGCAAACAGACCTGGGGCCCCAAGTGTGCTGGCTGCGGGGCACAGTTTCTAAAGCCTGTGCTGCTGCAGTCTACAGTCCCCGATCCCAAGCAGGAATCTCAGATGGCAGAACCCAGAGATGAAGATGTTGTTAATTGTTCTACCTCAACCACGGAGGTGGAGGAGCTGACAGACAAGGCTGCCCTAGTCCCCCGTTGCAACCAAGTGGGAAGAACTGAGGCCCAGCCAGCTACGGAAAAGAACGAACCATCGGTGGCGATGCGCCTACACTGGCGACACACTTTATTCGAGCTTGGCTAGTCCCACGAATTCGGGTATACCCGGGTGTATTGAGGTTTGTGACTGTTTTCTGCCCGAGTGCATTGAGTTATTTTCCAAGCAGGGATTGAAGCATTTTATTCCCGCTGGCTGCAATACTGCACAGTATATATATATATACTGCATTACAATTCATGAATTTATGCCATCTGGTAGACATGCGAAGCATTGCAGCCTATTAAATCCTAATCATTATCATTTAACAGATCAGCCGCCCATCAGCCAGGCATGAACCCAGGCTGGGAAGGCAAATGCAACGGGGCTTGTCAGAGGTGAGGAGTGGCGCATTCCAGGTATCTGCCAGGTACATACCGGGTATTTGCTCGAATAAAGTGTGTCGGTGCAGTACTGGCGAACCACCCCAGCAGTGATACAGAGGAGCCAGAGGAATCACAGGGTAAGGTGTCTGTACCCCCATCTTCTTTCAGTGATTTCAGCAGCCAGCCACTCGTGGTGATGCACCAGCCGGCGGACCACACCAGTGAAGTTGAAACCAAAGAATCACCTACCTTAGTTACAGTGCATCCAGATGCTGTGGGCCTGTGTGCCCTACAACGGCAAGTCCGGTCTACAGAGGTACCATCGGTCCCAGGCATGGGATCAGTACCTATTAGTGACGACAAGGGGGAGTCGACTACCCTAGGGGTGTCGGGTGTGAGCCTCCAGGTGACCGCGGAGCACGGTAGCTCCTTAAGTCTGGCCACCAGGGCGAATGGCTCCACTCGGCATCGCGTCCTGGCGGAGGTGTCCCCCTTAGGAGATAGCTGTCCCGCAGTACGAGTGGACCAGTACTCCCTGCATATCTTCCAGGTGAAGAAGAAAGACAATGGCCAACCAGCTGTGGTGATGCACCTGTCGGCGGACCACACACGTGAGGCTGAAGCATCAGCGGTGGACCCTGCTGTGGAACCGCTGCACATTGATATTCCCCAGCAGCAAGCCGTGGTGCGGCCGGAGCGGCAGAAGAGGCTCCCAGCAATGGCGACTCTCCGTGTACAGGAAGGACATCCAGAGACGATTCCTGATGAAGAGAAACCCATTGCAAGCCAGCTGAGTGGTAAGGAAGCCCCTTGCTCCCCACAGGCTCTGATGGAGGTGGCCGTAAAGAGGGCCAGAGTAACAGCTTCTGATCTGAGTGAGAACCCGTGCGTTCCAACCCATATGGTCCCAGGTCTGGGATCCAACGCTCCCGAGTTGCAAGACAGTGAGTGGACTGTCTCAGAAGTGTTGTGGACAAGCCCCACGACAGTTGAGGTGGGAACTGACAGCGTCCCCGAGGACCTGTTGGCCACCGGGAGTCACCGCAGTGGTAAGGTATCTACCCCTTACCCCCTGCCAGGTGAAGAAGAGACTTTAAGTAAAGGGACAATGTTCCATTCCCGCTTCTCAGTGGAAGCCTCGCAAGTAGGTAGGGACAAGGACTGTGTAGAGAAAGATTCAGGGAGACTGGCCTCCTTTAAGCCCAAAAAGGAGCGCCCCATTCGCCAAGTAGTGGACCGCGGGAAAGGTCCTGGCCTCCTGGTCTACCGCATCCATGCCACGGATGACCGGGTAAAGGCTTGGTTAAAGGACATTGTGCTATTCCTTCCACCAGGGGGAGGAAGTAGTACGGAACCAGTGACTGTTACCCCAGAGCGTGCTCTCCAAGAG
This sequence comes from Ascaphus truei, assembly GCF_040206685.1. NCBI lineage: Eukaryota > Metazoa > Chordata > Amphibia > Anura > Ascaphidae > Ascaphus > Ascaphus truei. The sequence goes on along the minus strand of NC_134485.1, from coordinate 122,265,172 downwards.
GTTTTTCTGGGGGAGGCTCACGGACGGAAAATTGAGGTACACTCACATGATCAGTTAGGGCCACCCCACAAATGGTCTCAGCTAGTCTCGGGTATAGTATGTGAATTGCCATGTACCCTGTTGTGTAAAGTCAAAATGATAAGTTGTATTTTCAATGCACTGCATTTTGATTATATAAAAATTGTGCCGAGTGACGTCGTTCCCCAAGCGGGGACGTTGGATTTTTCACCAGGGGGAGAGTGTAAGGAGGTCACCCCCGGTTCCCCTGATCTTCCTTTTGCCCCCCTGCCTTACCCCTGTGGCAGTGGGGGAAGGGGACAGCGACTTCTCCCGGCGGGCACCGCCCTCTTGGTTGTGGCGCAATCTTCGCCCATGCGCAGTAAAGATCGCGCACGCGGTCCCCGTAGAAAAGAGCTGTACCAAGAACTACAATTCCCAGCAGCCTCTGGGGACTGCACTTTCACCCTTGTCACAGGCAGCATTGAAGCCAATAGAGCTGGCAGCTTCTCATGCTGCAGAGTTGCAACAATATTGTGTGCAGACAGGGTTTTTGTCAGTTGGAGCAGGCTAGTTAGTCAGAGACCGGAGCAGCCCAGGGAAGGAGGTAGGGTACAGGAGTCAGGGACTCCCTGTACTAGGCCAGTATCCCCAGGGCCCGAGATAGCTCAGCTCCCCAGTAAAGTGAGTGTTGCCAGGGACAGCCCTCAGGTTAGGGACCCTGTCACTTGCATTAGTGGGAGCTGGGGAACAGAAGGGAAGAAAGGCAGCAGCGGACTTAGTGTTAAGTTGCAGGGTGTTGCTGCATGCTCTGATAGTTATCAGTTAAGTGAGTTGGAGTCAGGGAGCTGTGAGGGAAGGAAGGGTGCGGGGAGCGAGTGCAGCTCCTGCACCCATATAGGTACCCACACCCCAGGTAGGGCCCAACTCCCCACTAGGTTAGTGGGTAAGTGCTGAGGGAGGCCCAAGATAGGGACGCTGCCCTCAGTGTCAGAGTGCTGCCTTGTCAGAGTCACGGCTGTCAGTGCTGTGAGGTCTGACAGGCAGACGCAGTGTTGTGTAGCACGTTGGCTGCACACCTCCAGTGGGTCACAGCTTGTTGCTGCAGGCGCTGGGATTAGTTTAGTAACAGTCAGGGCTGGGAAGAGTTAGGGGAGTGGGGCAGGTCATTAACCCCTATATGCCCCTAGGAGTTTCCCCCAAAGCCATTTCAGGTTGCTGTGCTGTAGGGACGGCCTATAGTATAGCGCGTGTCACTTAGTGCTGTAGGGACAGGTCCTAGGTTAGGGATCCTGCCACAGCAGGGTAGCTTAGATAGGGACACAGCGGACGCTGCGGTTCCTGCTAAGAGGTTCGGATCCAAGTTGTGGTCCTAAGAGACGGTTTCCAGGTTGGGACTGCACTGGCGGTCCGCGTACAAAGGAGTCCGGTATAGGATCAGACGGAACCATCACACGACGGATCCTTTGTGAAGCCAGTTGGAGATCCAAGCACGGGAGTGCTCGGCAGGTACTATCTAACACACAAGTGCACCAACGGGCCCTTAGTATAAATAGTGACTGCGCAGTCACCCATTGCCTCTCTCTGCAAGAGTGCGGGACATTGGGTGGGGTTCTTTGGACACTGGGTGGGATCACCTGGTGTTGGGGAAGCGTCCTGCGGGACGTCGCAGTAAGTGTCTCCTCGAGAGAGGGACACCTGTTCTGATATGTTATGGTATTGATGTGATGATGTGTTATATGCTGTTCCCAGTAAATGGTATTAGTTAATATATAAATCACTGTGTATGGTATTATTGATTGTCCTGCGAGGAACCACTCCCCCTCTGGTGGGAGCCATCGCAGGTGGAGGCGCTGCATTGTTGTAAGTGAGTATCCCTAGTATAATTGCCCCAGGTTCCCCGTGGCGGAAGCTCAGCCCTCCTGCGAGCCAACAGGTAATGCACCACACCTATGGTAACCTTGTATGTTCCCTTGCACCCCACACTATATCTGCGATTGGGGGGGGGGGGGGAATACCCGTTACACTTGTATTTCTGGTCCTCTTGTAAGTAGGTTTCTGGTTTTAACCCCTGCTGACCCGCTGCAACAGGCATCCTTGTCTTAATAAATTAGTTTTATTTCATCAGCTTCTGTGTTCCATGTTCCATGTTGTGAGTTAGTATTGTTTTATGTTTTATGTAATATGTTTCAGTATACACTATGATTATTTTTTGTCATTTTTTCCACATATCACGGATCCACTGAGTGAAGCCTGATTCATCTTTATTGGACTATACTTTGGACTCATTGGACATTTCATTCACTGTTTGAGCGCTGGTCTTTATTTGTTTTTGTTGTGCTTTTTCTGGTGCTGGTTCTACCAGTCCTTACCTGGCTGCCCCAATTTTCTTTTTTCAGCATAATTTTCTCCCTATTACTATTATTGTTTTAGGATTAGCGCTGTATAAGCACACTTCTTTTTGTTATTTCATGTTAAGGTTGTAGTCAGAGATAGTTCTGCAAATTTGGTGGTGGGTTGTGTATGACCAGAAGGCTATCAAAAGATTTGAGGTGGAAAGTGTACACTGTATCTCTGAGACACAAAGAATAGAAGGGTGTTGGTCAAGGTATCCAGTTATAGATGCTGTTAATAACTGGTAACATGACAGGGTAGAATTTGCTTTGGGAAAGGGAAATGTATATTTCAGAAGATCAAAGTTCTGCTGTTAGTGGCCACCTGGGTTGTCGTAAAGTTGCTCCTCATATTCAATTGTTGTATGGCCCAATGGTAACTTATGAAAAGTAGTGCTGATGCTGGGCCAAGACATTAACCTTGGTGTCATACAGTGACCTGGTCATTACAGTTACAGTACAGTATGTTGCAGTGCCATAAAAATAGCAAGCGCTCACATATACAGTAGTAGTAGTATCGCCCGACAAGAAAATCTAAATTTCTTCTTTTTGTCACAGCCATGTGGAGGTAAACTGCTAAATCTAAAATGAGGATCGTCATGTCAACCAAAAATAGTTAGAACATTGAAAAGTGGTGACAGAGGGGGTAACAATAAAAATTATATTTAATGTTATACTGTTGCAGGGTAACACAATGAGGGTCGTCTGGATAGGCTTCTTTATTCAGCCAGGAAAAACTTGGAACAAAAATAACAGAAATTTTCTTCAGCTTATAAAGTAACGCAAAATAAGTCCTGAGCAAGGCTTGGTCTCTTCTATTCAAAGTCCAGAGAAACAATTCACCATAAGCAAACATGTCACAGAAATAAAGACCTTAAATCAAGCTGTTCTCACTCCAGAGTTCCACTGTGTGTGTCCCTAGTTCAGACAGACCCAGACACAAGTAAGAAGCCTGGGTTTTTAAAGCCCCTTAACGAGGCAGCTGGGACCTGGCCAATTAATTCAGCTGAGATTAACAAGGTCACTGTTGGACTACAGACCTTCACATAGGTCTGCCAGGCATAGTGTTGGTGTCTTATATTCAACCTGTCACATATACAAACATTAAAAAACTCCATCCAATGAATTGCACCCAACCGATTTAGGAGTCCTAGCCACCTTGTCAAGGGCTTAATAGATCCGGAAGTGACTATCACTATTTAAGAAGAGTTAATTAAATACAAAAGAAATGAATAATTATTAAATTATATAAAACTTAAATCATGTTCATGATTCAATCTGGGTTCACTGAATGCGCTCACATCCTGCCTCCAGTGAATCTAATGCGCTAGTAGAATTTGAGATAATGCAAAGAGCAACTCTAAATTTATCATACAAAAACATTAGTGATTATCAGCGTACTTAGTAAAAATAACACCTTTATATGAAACTTTAATATAATTTACATGTGTTTTTGTGGATAACAACTTTTTCATTATTAAAACAGCAGTTCTGTCTGCTCGTTTTTTTAAGGGTATCGAACCAGAGGTGGGGACCTCCAGAGCACATCTGTGGTCCCCGGATATCTGATTTAGGAGCAGCAGACTGGTTGTCTAGAGGGCAAGCTGAAGAATTCAAAATAGGCATAGAATCAAGGCTTGCTCTGGCAGTCAATAGAAATCTGTCAACTTTCTTTTTTGGTGACCCTGCAGCCATATTTGTAGTACTGTCAGCCATTCGTGTAGTTTTTATTTGTCTAACCCCCCCCCCCCCCCCAATATCCCGAGAACTAGGGAGTCCATGGATGTCAGAGGCCCATGGAACAGCTCAGTTCAGGTAGGATAAAAACATCCTCCCATCCCACCAAATAAAATAAAATTGATTGTTGCTTTAATACTAAACATTCTCAGTATCTCCTTCTCACACGTAGTCTCACCGTCTTTTTTTCCCACTCCTTTAATATTTTATTTTTACATCCACTCATCACAGTTTGACAATGTTCTTTACCTACTACTCTTCACATAACTAATTTACTATTTTACTTTCTACATCTCTCTTTCTCCCACACTGCTTATTTCTCCCTCTCGTACTATCTCATCTTCTTTTTCACATTCTCCATGTACATCTTTATCTTGCCACCTATCTTGCTATATCTTTTCTGTAATTTCTCACCTTTCTTTTACCTTCTCCCACACTTTCTATTCCTTTCCCTTCTATATTTAGCATTATACACCTCTTCCTCTCTCTCTTTCATTTTTTATATCTCTCACCATGCTGGTCACTCTCAAATCCTTTCTAAATGTCACCATATATTTAACACACTTTTAACTTATTCCATCCGTTCATACAGTATATTTTACTTTGAAAAATGTTTCTCTCCCACTGTTTACAGATATGGCAGTCGTTATAACCATCATTGATGCATTAGGAGTTAAGAAAAAATGTGATAAATATCACACAGGTTAAGGAAATGCCGTGAATTATATTGGTCTTATGCAGCTGTGTTAAATATCGCATTATCATTTACACAGCGCATCTAATTAACGATAAAACCTTCTTTATCTATACATCTTAAACAATACCACCGGAGTGCCACTACTTTATGTTTTCTTCTTTAAAAATAAGCAATCTACAGGATCTCTTTCTCATATTCTTTCTGTTAGTCTCTCTCTGTTTTTTTTCTAAATATGTATTTCATAGAGATGTAGCCAGATATATTGTCGGATATTCCTTCAGGAAAACGCAGATGGCAGCTGCCTGACAACTGCATGATCTCGGAATCCCCGTGAGCAGACTAATTGCGCCCATCAGGATTAACATGTCATGTGTCCCTGCATCTGAATTGGACTCCCGCTGTGTTAGTCCTACCGGGCCGCATGAGTCTGAAAGACCTGCACAGTGAGAGTAGACATAATCAGTCCCTCTCACTGTGCAGCTCTAAAAGGCGATCACAATGTTTTTATTTTATTTTAATTACATAGGATTGAAGCAGGGGGTCTCCAGAGCTGAACCACATTCATTCCAGGCCCGGGACCCCCTGCTTCCCAAGTTAGAGGCCCTGGTATGGGGTGCCAGTTTCTCCGTCAAGTTTAATTCTCCTGAGTCACGTGACTGGGACATTTAAACCTGCAAGAGATACCAGCACACCATAGTTACTGTACATAGTTACATAGTTACACAGTAGTTGAGGTTGAAAAAAGACGTAGGTCCATCAAGTTCAACCTGTGCTAAATTTAGACAACAGATACTTTATCCTATATCTAAACTTACTTATTGATCCAGAGGAAGGCAAACACAAAACCCCAGAGTCATATCATCCAATGATATCTCATAAGGGGAAAAATAAATTCCTTCCTGACTCCAAGAATTGGCAATCGGATTAATCCCTGGATCAACATCCTTCCCATGTATACTTATTTGGTATATCCCTGCATACCTTTCCCATCGAAAAAGATGTCCAAACTTTTTTTGAACAAATCTATTGTATCTGCCATCACAGTCTCCATGGGTAATGAATTCCACATTTTAACTGCCCTTACTGTAAAGAACCCTTTCCTTTATTGCTGGTGAAATCACCTTTCCTCCAACCTTAAGGGATGGCCCTGAGTCCTTTGTACTGCCCGTGGGATGAATAGTTCATTTGAAAGCTCCTTGTATTGTCCCGAATATATTTCAATATACAGTAGTTATCATATAACCTCTTAGACGCCTCTTTTCTAATGTAAATAAATCTAATTTAGCTAGCCTCTCCTCATAAGTTCGATTGTCCACCCCCTTTATTAATTTGGTGGCTCTTCTCTGCACTCTCTCTAGTTCCATAATGTCTTTTCTTAGGATTGGTGCCCAAAATTGTACTCCATATTCAAGGTGTGGTCTTACTAATGCTTTGTAAAGGGGCATAATTATGTTTACTTCCCTTCCATCCATTGCCCGTTTGATGCAAGATAAGATCTTGTTTGCCTTTGCAGCTACTGCATGACATTGGGCACTATTGCTAAGCCTGCTGTCTACAAGCACTCCTAAATCCTTCTCCATCAAGGATTCCCCCAATATATCTCCATTTAATTTGTAATTCGCCTTTTTATTCTTGCATCCCAAATGCATAACCTTACATTTATCTGAATTAAACCTCATCTGCCATTTACCTGCCCACATTTCCAGTCTCTCCAAGTCCTTCTGAAGAGAAATTACATCCTGCTCTGATTCTATTACTTTACACAATTTAGTATCATCAGCAAAGATGGAGACTTTGCTCTCGATACCAACCTCAAGGTCATTAATAAACAAGTTAAAAAGCAGGGGTCCCAGTTCCGATCCTTGAGGTACTCCACACACGACTTTAGACCAACCTGAAAATGTTCCATTTATGACAACCCTCTGTTGTCTGTCCTTTAACCAGTTTTCAGTCCAGGTGCATATATTATTACTGAGTCCAATTTTCTTTATTTTGTACACCAACCTCTTGTGAGAAACTGTATCAGAAGCCTTTGCAAAATCTAAGTAGACCACATCAACTGCATTACCCTGGTCTAAATTCCTACTTACCTCCTGAAAGAAACAAATAAGGTTAGTTTGGCATGATCTATCCTTCATAAATCCATGCTGACTATTACTAATAATTTTGTTTTCCATACCGGGGCCTGTTTGGTCCACGGTTCACCAGCACAAGTGCTGGGGCAGGTTGGAGATAAAGGGGCCTATGCAGTAAAGTCCGAAATAAATATCAGGCAGGGTTTTGAACTCGCCATGTTTTTGCCGAGTTGCTCTCACGGTATGCAGAAAGGCCCGAATATCTGTGAGAGCAACCTGAGCAAACATGGCGAGTTGCCGGTGGCGTGATGACCTGCCTGCCGAGAAGAGCTCCCTTGGCGAGATCTGTCTGCTGCAGCAGAGAGATCCGCCTCTCTCTGCGAAAATCTCTGCATATAAAAAATATTTTTACATTTACATTGTATTAATAGTATAAATGAGCAGGGGGTCTCCGGAGCAGAACCGCGTTGGTTTGAGGTCCGGGGACCACCTGCTTCCCGAGATGCAGCAAACGACAGAGAAGCCCAATGCTACATCCAATATTACAAACATACACAGTAAAATACTTATATATTCACTTGAAAAAGGGTGATTTAGTTTAACCCTTTGGCCAAAGCGTTGTAAGCTTGCGAGCCACGACATGGCAGACACCTGTTCGCAAGTCCTAACACTACCAGATAAAATACTAATATATAGCTCTGTTAGGATTAAAATTCTCATTTACCTCTATTAGGAGGGAGAAAGACCACCATTGGATCTGTATCAAGTAGAATGAAAGGACCTATTCACTTGGGAAGTGGGGAGGGGCGGGATTAAAATCTGGGAAGGAGGAGCCACTAACCTCCAGCAACTGAGACAGCTGAAAATAAATTAACAAAACACACAAAAAAAACAGCATGCTCTTTTTGGGAACCCCTGAGCCCCCACAATATATATATATATATATATATATATATATATATATATATATATGTATACATATATATATATACATATACGGGCTCTACTGTTCCTGTGGCTGAGGGGGGTCTCCCATAGTTTCCCTAATTACCCATGATGCTCCTTAATGCAGTGAGCACATGAGATAGACGCCAGGTGATGATGTCATCTGTTCCTCACCGGAGGAGGTTGCAGTTACACAGGTGTGTGCAATTTTGTCTTTAATTAAGTTAGTTAGTTATGGGTATATATTGGTGGTTATGGTCTATCTGTGGTAAGCACTCCCTTGATAAAGGTCCTGTTTTTAGGACCGAAACGTTGGTGTTTTGTGCCTGCTTCACTAATACAATTCTTTTTGCTAACAAGTGTGCTGTCTCTTCCTTGCTGTGCCTGCTTTGGATTCCCTGGATTCTCTGGTCTGCCTGGTAAGGAGCCTTTGATTATATTCATTCATATGGGACTAAGCACCTGTCTTCATCTGTATTTGTGTGCCATCTGCTCTGTTACCTATATATATATATATATATATATATATATATATATATATATATTGTGGGGGCTCAGGGGTTCCCAAAAAGAGCATGCTGTTTTTTTTGTGTGTTTTGTTAATTTATTTTCAGCTGTCTCAGTTGCTGGAGGTTAGTGGCTCCTCCTTCCCAGGTTTTAATCCCGCCCCTCCCCACTTGGTATGTATATAAGTGTCAAAAAGGAGAGCTATTGAGCGTGGCATATGTATACAACAAACGACAGAAAATCCCAATGCTTTAACATTAACCTACAAATAAATAAATTAATAAAAAATATCTGAAACATAACCGTTAAAAGCATTAGCCAACACAAGACATCATTAATTAAAAATGAAAATCAATCGCCAACATTTCATTTCAATAAAGCAGCAAAATGCCAAACAATTACATCCACATAAACTGACATCGCATAAACTGGTGGATGTGAGAGACTCTGGTAGGTTGTTCCAGTTTTGGGGTGCACGGTAAGAGAAGGAGGAACGGTTGGATACTTTGTTGAGCCTTGGAACCATGAACAGTCTTTTGGAGTCTGATCTCAGGTGATAAGTGCTGCATGTGGTAGGGGTGAGGAGCTTGTTCAGATAGCTGGGTAGCTTGCCCATAAAGAATTTAAAGGCAAGACAGGAAATGTGAACTTTGCGCCTAGGCTCGAGAGATGACCAATCTAGTTTTTTGAGCATTTCGCAGTGATGTGTGTTGTAGTTGCATTGGAGAACAAAACAACAAATTGAATTGTAGAGGGTGTCAAGTTTGCTAAGGTGGGTTTGATGTGCCGAGCCATATACTATGTCTCCATAGTCAATAATTGGCATTAGCATCTGCTGTGCGATACGCTTTCTGACCAGGAGACTTAGGGAGGATTTGTTCTTGTAAAGTATCCCTAGTTTGGCAAAGGTCTTGGTTGTCAGGGTATCAATGTGCATCCCGAATGTTAAGTGGGAGTCAAACCATAAGCCCAGGTATTTAAAACTAGTGACAGGGGTTAGGGTTGTGTTAGCGTTGGTTCTAATCAGGAGCTCAGTCGCTGGAAGCTTTAAAAATGTAGTCTTGGTCCCAAATACCATTGTTACAGTCTTGTCAGTGTTTAAAAACAGTTTGTTTTGGGAAATCCAGTTTTCGAGTCTCAAAAAGTCAGACTGAAGTATGTGTTGAAGGTCAGACAGGCTATGGCTGTGTGCATATTGAATTGTGTCATCTGCATACATGTGTATTGAGGCTTCCTTACAAGCTGTGGGAAGATCATTAATGAACACTGAGAAGAGTAGGGGCCCCAGAAGAGAGCCTTGCGGGACACCACAGGTGCTATCCAGGGGGTTGGAGTTAGAGCCTGAGATGGACACATGTTGGGATCTACCTGATAGGTAAGACTGAAACCAGTTTAAAGCATGCTTCCCTATTCCAGAGCTCTGGAGTTTGTTAAGCAGGATAGCATGATCAACTGTATCAAAAGCCTTTGCAAAATCTAGAAATACTGCACCAGTGAGTTGTCCCCGTTCCATTCACACTGGATTTCATTGCAAACTTTTAGCAGGGTAGTTACGGTGGAGTGTTTGGGACAAAAGCCAGATTGGAATTGGCTAGGGAAATTTGTCTTGGTATAGTAATCGCTTAATTGGGAGTGGACACATTTTTCCATGACTTTGGATAGAATTGGGAGAAGTGAGATTGGCCTGTAGTTTGAGACAGTGTTTTTGTCCCCACTTTTGAAGATTGGGACAACTCTGGCAGTTTTCCAGGTCGTAGGGATATGGCCTGCAGACAGGATAGAGTTGATTATGGAAGCAATTGGTTTGGCAATGGCTGGGGCACCAAGTTGTAGGAACCAAGATTGTAGTAAGTCGGGTCCGCATTGGCTGCTTAGTTTTAGTTTGAGGAGCGCTTGTGTAATCTCCTCTTCAGATACTGGGCCAAATTGAAAATTGTGGGCAGTGTTGGGAGGGGGTGGGGCTATGTGGGTACTCCCAGGATGAGATTCAGGTTTGTGGTTTGGGCTGCGGTTCGCTAATAAGTTAGTGGCACACCCCACAAAGTAATCATTGAATGCATTTGCAATGTCAGTGGGGTTTGTCAGAGTAATACCCCCCTTAGTGATATTACTTGGTTGTTTATGGTTAGAAGGCTGGAATATATTGTTGATAACCTTCCAGAAGTTAGCTGGGTTTGATGTGTTTTGGTGGAGATTGTCAGAGTAATATAGTACTTTTGCATGCCTTGTTTGCCTTGAGCACATGTTCTGCAGGCATCTGTAGTGATTGAGATCCTTGGTAGTGCCAGTTACTTTGTAGTTTTTCCACAAGGTATCCCTGAGCTGGTAGAGTGCAATAAGTTCAGTTGTAAGCCATGGAAGGTGGGCCCCCCGTACCCTTATTTTACATAGTGGAGCATGGGTATCACAGAGTTTTAAGAACTCGGATTGGAAATAGTCGAGCGCAGAATCAGGGTGGGAATTAAATCAATTCTGTGCCATGGGCAGTTGGTAAGGTCATCCAGAAACTGTTATGGGTTAAAGTTTTTAAATGTTCTAGTGAGGAGAACATAAGGGCTTGAATGGGGCGGTTTAATTTTCCTTACACAGTACACTATTAGACTGGAAGCTCCTCAGGGCACGGACTCCTCCTCCTTAATGGCACTTTTATGTCTAAAGCACTTATTCCCATGATCTGTTATTTATATTATCTGTTATTTATTTGATTACCACATGTATTACTACTGTGAAGCGCTATGTACATTAATGGCGCTATATAAATAAAGACATACAATACAATACAATACTATTGCATGGTCACTGAAAATATCAGGAAGGATGCCAGAAGGTTGGATTCTGCTGGGGTTTGAGGAGAGAATCCAGTCTAGCAAGGAATGGTTATGCGATTTCAGATTTGTCCGTGTCGGTTGGGAAATGAGTTGTGATGGTTTAAGTGACTTGAGTTGTATCTGGATTTTGTGGTTTTTAGGCTCAAGCCAATTGAAGTTGAAATCCATTTATTAGAAAAGGTGAATAAACCGCTCGTCCGTGTATGATATTTGGTGCTTAAATGCGCTATATAACAGGGGCTTTGAGGGAAAAATGGAATATATTACAGTGTAGATCCCAAAAGGATCAGAAAAGGCTCCCTCATATGATAAGCACTCAATGTTAGTACACTATGGTGAGACTTACAATAGTCTATCGGTAGACTATACCGATAGACTATTGTAAGTCTCACCATAGTGTACTAACATTGAGTGCTTATCATATGAGGGAGCCTTTTCTGATCCTTTTGGGATCTACACTGTAATATATGAAGTTGAAATCCCCAAGAACTAGCAGCTCACTCTTCTCATTCAGAGAGGAAATGGAGCCAAGAAACTGGGTGTTATCAGTCAGGGATTGTAGAGGGGCTTTAGGGGGGCGGTAGATGCCAGCGAGCAAGATGGGCTTAGAAAAGGGGAGGCAGATTTTGCCAACTAGAATTTCAAAAGAGGGTGGGCTTGGGGGGCAATTTAACAGTGTAAATTGTAATGTGTCTGCAATATAAAATAACACCCCATCTCCTCTCTTTGACCTATCTCTCCTAAAAATGGAGTATCCCTGAATGGCGATATTTGCATCAGGGGTTTTAGGGGTTAGCCATGTTTCTGTAAGAATGATGGCTTTGGGTTTATGCATAAGGCACCATGCCCTTAGTTCATCCAGTTTGGGCAGCAGGCTCCGGATATTTATATGGGCGACAGATAGCCCTTTTTGGAATTTAAAGGTGGAATTCTCAGGGGCATGGGACGGAGTTGAAATGGGAGGACCTGGGTTAGGTTCAATATCACCTGCTAAAGAGAGTAATAGTGTAACGGGTTTCCCCCCCCCCCCAATCTCACATGGCCCGGGTGATCTAACCAGTCCCCATTACGTGTTCGTGTCTGGTGGTGCACCTGTAGGCAACAGGGCTCCTGAGTCTCCCGCTTGATGGTATTAGGGGATGTCATCCAGACAGGCAGCTGAGGTAGTGTGTGCGAGTCCTACCTATATCCAGTGCAGCGCCTCCACCTCATCAGGATCTGTGCTTCCGCAGGGAGATGGTCCTGGTGAGGAACTCCTTCTTGGTGGTGCCATCCACTGCTGAGTAACTTCACACTCACACAGTGGAGGTATATTCGAACAGGGCATCTTTATTGATGGTGGTATGGGCAAGCTGCCCCTCACAGCTAACAGCTCAGCCACTCATCTCTTTGTAGCACTCCCTTAGGAAGGTACCTTCTCTAATAGAGCTGCTTTCTACCTATCCTCTCAAAGAGATTCCCCAGCTTCTCTGGCTGCTGTAAGCTCCTCTCCTGAGCTGCTTTGTCTCTCTCTGCTCCTCTAACTCTGCTGCGTATGCTCACTGACTCACAGCTAACAGGAGACACTGCAACATTGTTGCAGACCTTCATGTGCCTCTCAGTGAACAGAGGCAGCACAACAACAGGAAACTGAACTCCTAACTTTAGGCAGTGCTGTGTCTTATATCACTCCCCAGAGAACAAACATGCTCTGTATCACTAAGTGGGAACACACTGCATGTTGTCACTTCCTTTGGGGACATATGACACCTCGCCAGGGTGTGAGGGCAAACCTCATGATTGTTGCTGGCAATCCTGCATACTTACCAGGTTTACTGCCAACATGAGAAAGAGATATGTACACCAATCTTACACATGGCTACAATAGTATGAGTAGATATTTGGGTAGTTGTTTGCAAGTTGTAAATTTGTGATGTTTGCCATTAGAGTGCGCAGGTTGGTGTGCTGGTTTTTAGAGTTCTCCACCAACATTCAGTAGATAGTGCAAGGCTTTTGAGTAGTCCAGGGTGTATGGTGATGTTGGGTGTGGGCCAGGATGGAGGAGTTTGTAGTGTTTAGAGGGAGTAACATCTCCATGAGGCCAGGAGAAAGAAAAAAGTTTAAGATACATAGCAGGTTCATTATGCCAGAGGTAGGCAGTGCTGCATGGAGCTGTTGTGAGCAAAGTGAGTGTGTGCAGACTAAACAGCAGGGGTGTGCCAGTGAGTGTGGGAGGTATTTTGTGCAGTCAGTTTTGGGAGAGGCTGCAGTGAAATAAGTTGTAAAGGGATGGGGGGTTAAAATATGCAGGCTAACAAGCATGGGATCATAGTGTGGTCATACTGTATAAGCTCACCGTTTGTTGCCTTGAGTAAGAGAGTTTGCAGAAAGATGAAGTCCCCAGTCACCTCTAGTCAAACTATAGTCTAACTCAGCGGTGCGCAAACTGGGGGGCGCGACCCCCAGGGGGGGCGCGAGACTGCCGACGGGGGGGCGCGGGGTTTACAGAGGCCCCACACGCTTCCCGAAGGCCGGGGGAGCTGCAGGGCCTCTGTAAACCTAACTTACCGTGGCTTCGGCGGCTTCCTCCCTGCGTCGCCATGGCAACGCGGCGTCAAAATGACGCTACGAGGTCATGTGACGCCGGAGCGCGGGTAAGTGGGGTTTGGGGGGGGGGGGAAACGCGGGAGTGAGGGGACCGCCGGCAGGGAAAAAAGTTTGCACCACCCTGGTCTAACTATATATTGTCACTTAAAATGATCACTTTAAATGCATCACTTTTAAGATGCCAATGCAGGGGGGATATTTGTTTTATACATCTAAATCAGTCACATGACCCTCCCCCCACCCCAATAAATCAGCTTGTTTCAGTTGGTCAAATAGCAACACACAGTTAAGAGGGGGAAAAAAAATCCACCTTTTGATATACAAACATACCAAGAGAGATCAATAGTACAAGCCGGGAGGGTAATTCTTTTAAAACAGGACATGCAGATCAGGGACATACCAAGAGAGATCAATAGTACAAGCCGGGAGGGTCATTCTTTTAAAACAGGACATGCAGATCAGCGACATACCAAGAGAGATCAATAGTACAAGCCGGGAGGGTAATTCTTTTAAAACAGGACTTGCAGATCAGGGACATACCAAGAGAGATCAATAGTACAAGCCGGGAGGGTAATTCTTTTAAAAAAGGACTTGCAGATCAGGGACATACCAAGAGAGATCAATAGTACAAGCCGGGAGGGTAATTCCTTTAAAGCAGGACTTGCAGATCAGGGACATACCAAGAGAGATCAATAGTACAAGCCGGGAGGGTCATTCTTTTAAAACAAGACTTGCAGATCAGGGACATACCAAGAGAGATCAATAGTACAAGACGGGAGGGTAATTCTTTTAAAACTGGACTTGCAGATCAGGGACATACCTGTGATGAGAATGCAATTAGATCCATGTCATATCAGCTGAGGTTATTGGTCTTGCATGAAGAAAGTAAATATATAAACTATAGTCGAACTATATTGTCACTTAAAATGATCACTTTAAATGCATCACTCTTAAGATTCCAATGCAGGGGGGATATTTGTTTTGGTGTATTAATGTGTATTAAATATTGCAATATTTATTGGGGGCCTAGAAGGTGGGTAGTGGGCTGTTGTGTTTATTCATGTTTATTTTAGAGAGGGAGTGGCTCAGTGAGTAAAGACACTGACTGGCACTGAGAGTTTGAAGCAGGGGAGCCTGGTTCAATTCCCGGTGTCGGCTCCTTGTGACCTTGGGCAAGTCACTTTATCTCCCTGTGCCTCAGGCACCAAAAACATAGATTGTAAGCTCTACGGGGCAGGGACCTGTGCCTGCAAAATGTCTCTGAAAAGCGCTACGTAAAAAACTAGCAGCGCTATACAAGAACATGCTATTATTATTATTATTATTTATTGTGGGTAGCGGGGGTGGGTGAAGTTTTTTTTGGCCTTTCATGGGTGTTTAGGCCTTGCGGGAGGGTAGTGGGAGGGGTTAACCCCTTCATTACCATAGCGGTATTAACCGCTAATGTAATGGAGGGGTTAAGTCCACCCGCTACCCACCCGGTAGGCCTAAACACCCACCAATAGGCCACATACCCCCTTCACCCACCCCCGCTACCCACAATAAGCCTGGCACGGGTAGTTAACCCCTTCATTGCCTTAGCTGTTAGCCGCTAAGGTAATGAAGTGGGCTGTAAATGCATTTTTCCTGCATTGGATTCATGCCGGGGGTCTCCGGTGCTGGTATTAATGGAGACCCCCGGCAGCAATCTGAGGCAGGAAAAGGGCCACATTTTTTCTAAGTCCCGTCTCGCCGCTCCTCGCCGGTCATCTCCAGCTTCTTGCCAACTTTTTTTGCCGAGGCTACTTGGCGAGAAATTCTCCATTCTAGGGCAGCAATCAGCCACAAGATGCTGATCGGGGCTACTAGAATACAGCGAGTTTGAAAAGCTGGCGATGAGTGGCGAGATAGGGCTTCTCGCCAAGCGGTTGGCAGATTTTTTTTCCGCCAAAAAAACCCAGCGAGTTTTCCTATTCTCACCAGCTTCTTGGGGCTTACTGATAGCAGTAGGCATTTTTGGCGAGAAGCTGGCGAGAAGCTGGCGAGATAGGGTTTATCGCCGCTTAGTGCATAGGCCCCAAAGCTGGCTGCATCTTTATGTGTATAGTACATTTTGTTCTTACCCCTTATCGTCTTCCAATTGTTTGAATCTCTCTTGCTCTTTTCTATTCGTCTGTCATTTCTCTGACATTGACTGCCACACTGCCCATTTCACTAACTCCCAGTTTGTCTTATTCGCTTTTCCAATTTTCTCTCTCTGCTTCGCTCTCTTTATACTCCGCCACTAACCATTGCTGCTTGTGTACTCTATATAACTTTGATACTTCCCACAGATTGATTTTTGGCTCTGCGGCTTACATTTTTTTCAGCTTCCCACAGAGCACACGCTCTGTGTGGTGGATCATAGCAGCTGCTGAAAATATCCTGAAATTGAATAAGTCACCCAGCTGCCTCCATGGTCCAATCAGAGACTTCACTAAAGACCAGCACTATGAAAAAAGATAGCTTATATTCATTTTAAAAAACAGAACAGGGTGGTGTAATAAATGTTATGGAACTGAATAATGTTTTTCCCTAAATAAATCAATGCATGTTAAGAGTGCCTGATGTAATTTAAGGGCAATGATGTTTTTTGAATACAGGACATGAGTCACAGATCATGTCAGTAAATGAGTCACTTTAAGAAGGAGGTAGAAGAGTAACATTTTGCAAAAGTCCCTATTTAACATAATTGCTCATCTATAAAATAAGTTAGTTGATTCCAACCCTGTTTCAATTTATATTAACCACAAAAAAAAACAGAATGGGGGAGTTTATTGCATGGAATAATGCCAAGGAAAAAAGATTTTATCTTTTATATAAATCACTCATTTTAGATCCATTTAATGGAGTGACATCTGGGAAATGGGCAACTTTATACAATGCTGTATGAATGCACAAAATATATTTTGTATAGTTATAAGATATTAATTCTATATTCGAAATTGGATTAGGAAACAGACCTTTACATTAGGTATTTGAGTTATAGTACAAAACAGGGCACACATATGCATATTAAGGCATCTCAGGTTACCCCTGATTCGAGTTTTAAGGTCCTAGAGTGTCAGCTCTTGGACCTGACTGTCATATATGCATTACTGTGACTGTGTGTAAATTATGCGACAATACAGTATTTTTTGTGTTTTTGCCTTTCCAGTAGTGCTAGCAAGCCAAGATTGCGGAACTTGGAGTTTCAGAGTGGGTTTTGCAGAGAAAATCTTGTCAGATTGTGGCTATGTAGAGAGGTCCCCGGGTTACGGGATACCCCAAAGATGTAGCCAAGAATCAGGTAAGATTCTCGGGCACATTGAAGCACAGTGCTCCGGTGAAAATCCGACCCTAGAAATGTTTTGTGACTCACCGCCAGGGTCCCTGCTTCAGCACAGACCAGAAAGGGGAAAACGGGGCATAGGGGATCATGGTATCCCCAGAACGGTACAGGGGTCCCTAGCCTAAGGAGGGATGCCCAGTTAATACCCAGTCACCTTGAACCTGGTATAGGGGTTCAGGGGGTGCCCCGGCTATGTGATAAAGCTGTGAGGCTTTTATTTGTGGAATAAAAATAAAGTCAGGTTTTTACAGTGTTGCAGGGATGAGGCTAGTAAGATTAGGGAATATATATTCTTATTCTATCCCTGCCACCAGAAACGGAGACTTAGACATTTTAAACACAAAGTACAGAGTCACAGTATATTTTATTAAAGGTTATATTTGCTATGTGGGACCAGACCACAGGCACATTAGCAGAGAGGGGGCACCCTCCAGCTGGAGGTCCCTCAAGAGGTGGACGCCTTTGGGAAGGAGAGGATCAGACCGACCACACGGCATGGGATCACTGTGCTTTTCGGCAGATCCACCAATCCAAGTTGGCCTGGTCTGACCTAAGACCAGGAAGGTACCCATGCGCACCAACGGCCATACACAGGGGGTAGCGCTACTCCACATACACTCTTTGGGTGGGCTTGGCTCTGTGGACACTGGGGTGATTAGTTGCCCAGGGCACCCTCAGAACTTTGGGGGTTCCATCAGGGTATATTGTGTGGGTACTGTATTGTGGGGCCTTGTATTGTGCTGTTTAGTTATGTGTCAAATAAAGATAAGTTAGTTATACCAGTGTGTGTATTCTTATTCACTGATTGTATTGGTTCCTGTGAGAGGTTTTCCTGCATTGCTATGATGCCTCCCAGGTTGTGGCGTTGCACCAAGGAGAACGATAGTTCACCCCAGGCTCCCAGCGGCGGAGACTTAGGCTTTCTGTGAGCCACAGGTAAAGGCAGCATGCGTAATTCCATTAGTTATGGGGAAAGGGGGCTTCATTTGGAGGCACTGCTGAGATTGAGACCTTAGGGTGCCCAATTTAAATTAAAGAAACCTAGTTTTGGGCACTCTGATACATCTAATTGGTGAGGTATGAAAAATTCTAAACACCTTTAATAAACCACTACTAAAATATTGGGGATTAAAACGAGTATTAAATGCTAGGCTCCTAATTCTGAACATGTAATACCAGGTTCTGGATCAAAGATAAGGATGACAGGAACACTCTTACAGTTGTTTTATTATATTCACCTGTCTTGATTGCAGGACACTCCTGTTGAGTGTTCCTGTCATCCTTATCGTTGATCCAGAACCTGGTATTACATGTTCAGAATTAGGATCCTAGCATTTAATACTCGTTTTAATCCCCAATATTTTAATAGTGGTTTATTAAAGTTGTTTTAAATTTGTCATACCTCACCCATTAGATGTATCAGAGTGCCCAAAACTAGGTTTCTTTTCTCTGTTTGTTGTTCATAAGACTTACCTAGGGAGCACCTATATCACTATTACATTATATTAATTGACAGCTGCGGGGGTCCCCTATCTAGTACCAATTTAAATTAAAGACAGTCAGATCACGAAGGGAACATATCCCTACTGTCCCGCCAGAGCGTCCATGAGTGGGCACTACGACGCCATGCATCTCCCAGTCACGTGGTCGCCATTAGCCAGGTTGCAATATCCCTGCCCTTGCCTAACCTGTGCGACATACTGAGAGACACCAGGGTTTACTAAAGCCCGTACTTTAGATGTAAAATGGGATAAAGACCTCCAGTGGAGTACGCTCCTAGTTGACTGCCGTTGCGATATACCAGAGGATAATGCTTCACAGTTCCTACAGTTCCAAAAAGCTCCACCCGGAAAATGTCCCCTCATATACCCCAAACTAGTCATCAAGACGGAGACCCCTAGTGTCATCCCTAGCGCGGAAGAGTGTCAGGTGCTCACATCTTTGCCTCTCCCAGGGAGTCCTAGCCGCAGCCAAGCTGGCAGCCAACAGTCAAGTTGGAGCCACCACAGTTCTCGCAGTTCGGAGGGAGCCCAGCTACTCGCGGGAGTACTACAGCAGCTGACCGAGAAGATAAGTCTGCTGTCCCCAGTGCAACCCTACCGCAAACTCAAAGCCTTCTCTGAAATATCACCCAGTCCCGTTGGAGAAGAAGGGATTGCAGCATGGAAGGAACATTCTCTCAAGGTATTAGAGGAATGGTCGTACACCGAATCGGTAAAGGGGCAGCGGATCATGGAATGCCTAAGACCCCCTGCCTCTACGATGGTGAGCATGCATCGGGAGCAGAATGAGGACGTAACGGAACGTATACTAGTGGACTTCCTAACTGAGGCATATAGTCTGGAGGATGATGAGAGTGAGCTCTGGGCTAAGTATTAGGCCCTCCGCCAAAAAGAAGGAGAGGAGCTATCTGTGTTCATTCACCGTATAGAATTAGTACTATGGCCGCTTCTCACCTAATTCCGCCGTAAACAGTTCCAGCGAGGATTGAGCCCCACCCATTCTATAGCCAATATGCTCCGATGTGCTCTCATGCAAGGGAGTCCTCCAAAACTTACGGGGCTATTAAATCAAGTGAAAGTGCACGAGGCGCATGTCCGGTTGCATACCCCCAAGAAAAATAAGGAGTCTCGCAAAGAAGAGATGAAAGGGGGTCGGCCCAAAAGTCTAAGGTGACAGAAAGTGCTGAGGATAACCCTCCCTCAGCGCCTGTCTCCACCTCCAGGATTACCCGGAGGTCGGCTCCTACATCTAGTGCCAGAGTGAACCAATGTAACCGCTGTTACACCTGTGATCGGGAAGGTTACTTTGCAAAAGACTGCCCAAAGTCAAGGACCCTCACTCCCGGAGCCATGGCTTTCACAGTGCAGATGACAGAACTGCCCTCCACTTCATCGGAGCCCAACCCCAAAGAGGTACCCCAATCAGACGCCAAGGACATTTGTTTTCATTTCCCCATCCCAGTAAGTGTTTTATTGAGTGTATATTGTGAAGATTTGTGTGTCTGTCTGAAAAGAAATAAATTACAATTTATTTTACTCATCTTATGTGCTCAGTCCAGAATCCCGGTATTAATGTGTAGATAAGACCTGGTCTACCGTGACAGCCATGGGGACTGCATGGGGAGAAAAGGCTACAGCAACGGAGTGTATACAGATGCTGGCCGCAGTGCATGGTAAAGACCCACATCCCTACTTATCAACGGGGAACAGGACATTTCCCGGGTGGACCACCACAGCTTCAGCAAGTTCGTGGATGGCACGGATGAAATAGATGCATTTCCAAATGACTTTGAGGTCCCACGTCAGGACATGGTGCTGAGACTGCGTCCATTGCTATCTGGGAAAGCCAAACGAACAGTGCAGGGTATTCCACGCATGGATGCCGATGACTACAGTCATGTAAAGTGTATGCTGCTCACCCAGTATGCCCCCACCCCAGAAACCTACAGGGGCAAGTTCCGGACTGGGGAGAAGTACCCTCGAGAATCCTATGTGGACTATGGAGCCCGCATGGCTTTGCAGGGGACCTAGTGGGTGGAGGGGTATGGGATCACCAAGTTCCGAACACTACTGGACTTGATGTTCCAAGAGCAGCTACTGCAGCAGCTTCCCTCGGACGTGAGGGCATGGGTTTTTGACCACAAACCAGAGACCCATGTGGATTCTGCGAGGATGGCGGACAAGTATGTGGCCAGCAGGGCTCTAATGAATAAGAGAGCGGCTCCCAAGGATGTGGCCAGCCCGGCCACGGGAGCTAAAACCACCCCTCAGTGAACCCACAAGCTTGCAGCAGAAGGCGATACACCCAAAGCTGCAGAGTGTAGACACGAGAGGCGGTGTTTTACCTGCAACAAGGTCAGTCATCTCAGGCCAGACTGCCTGAACTGCAACCAGTCCTGTGGACCCCCTCAGGGGCAACCATCACCAGCTGCGAGGCCGGACGCCCGTGTACGACTGCACACACAGAGGAGCCTAGCACAGCTGTGGAATCAACCCACAGAGGGACGTCCATGGCAGAGCCTGCACTTGCCACCTCGGGACAAGCAGCGGAGGTCGGAGGACATCAGATTGCATCAGGGAGGGAGCAGCCCAGTGATGTCCGGCAGAGGCATCTGCGAAGGGTGACCATCGGGGACCGGCAAGTGGACGGCTTGCTGGACTCCGGTGCCACTGTTACCCTGGTGCGCCCTGATATGATGCGGCCAGGGAATTTGCTCCCGGGCACACTGATATGTTTTACCCTACACCATCGTTCTTGTCCCCATTTTGCAGCTCATTCCCTAGCTGCAGTACTAGGAATGTATACAAACTGTGCCAATTGGTTTTGAGACACAAGAGGGAGCTGTGAGTGCTAAACCAAGTGCTGATTGAAGATGCCTGGCTATGTATGGGTGGCCGCGTTGAAAGTATAGGGATCACTTTCTAAGTGTAAGGCCTGTATGCCCGCAGACCTGGCCAGACCCCAGTACTGAGATGGGTAAGGGTATAACATGCACCCACAGCAGTGAGGGCATGCCCAGAGTGTGGTAAGGTGCGTTGCCGGGCCTGGTGAGAATGGGTTAACGTGATACTTGCTGAGTCCGGGGTGCCAGAGGTACAAAAGTCAATATCCAGGTGCCGTGGGTCAGGGCAGGAGATAGAAGTGTAGTGAGGTCCAAAGCCGAGTCCAGGGATTGCGAGGTACACGTAGTCAAACAGAGCCGAGATCAAAATCCAAAGGTATCCAACAGGGGCAGAGACAGGAACCAGAGCTGTACCAGAGAACAGAGCTTGGCATAGACAACTGCACACAGGAGTCACAGAGGAACTACTGTATGCAGAGCAAGGAAGGAGAGGGCAGACTGGGGTTATAAAGGCAGGAGGACCAATGGTAGCAAGGGGTGGAGCGGAGGCCTGTCTGAGCGATCCCAGGGATAGGTCCAGGTGAGCAGGAGGGGAGCCAGAGAGGTGAGTGGTAGAAATCACCTGCAGCCGATGGGGGGCGGAGCCAGCGGCACGGAAGGAAGAGTAAGAGGATTGGGTGCGCGCGCACTCTGTAAGCTTGCTGTGCGCACGCCCCGATCGGGTGCGGGAGGATGTGGCGTGCGCCGCAGAGGTGCGGCATGGCATGGGGGCAGGAGAGGTAAGGAGCTGAGGGAGCGGGGAACCGGAGCTGACAGCCGCACTGGGAGTTGAGATGACGGGGTCCCGCTGAGAGGCACGTGTCCCCCGATCCCTTTCACTAAGCTTTTGACCTCGCAACCACAAGGTTAAGTGAGTAAGTGGTTTGCGGTCTAGCTGAAGTGGTTCCTGTCAAAATATATCTGCTACCTTGTTAGCTTCATAACTTGAAAGAGGGAAAGTCAATTGACGTGAGAATTGGGTTAAACCGCAAAACCACATCATAGCCCGATCAATTAAATAAGCTAATTCACGAACGGAATAAGCTCGCACTCTAATTTTTGGAGTGCAGTGAGGGATAAAGAGACCATACACACACATATAAAGTTTATAGTAGTGGCACAAGCAGAACCTACTGTATTAATAAACTGTGTTATACTGTTGGTTTTAAATGTGAAGGCAGGAAAACTTTTTTCTGCGAGCCCGGGAAAAATCCTTTAGCATGCAAATATGCTAAGGGCGAATGAATTGAGGGATTTCTCAACTCCGTGCTTCAAAGACTGCTGCAGAGAGGGTGCCTCAATGTCTATGAGAAGTCCGGAGTTGAAAAGCCTCAGCAATCCTAGGTATTAGGAGGGCCGGGATATTGTGTGTGCCATATACCGGTGTAAAGTATGGGTACTTGGTACTCACACTTGGTGGCCAAACCCCAGACTCAGTGTTGCCAGGTAAGGGGCTGACCCCGGTATGCTAAGGAGCTCAGGTGTGAAGTTGACACATGCTCCGTGCAAACCGGGAGGCAGCTCCTGCCCTTTCTGCGAAGTATTGGCAAATCGGTGATAGGTGGGGAAAATATTCCCACGGGCGGGATTGGGTGCATATGTTAAGTATAGGACCCTTAACCATATAAAATTGCCCGCAGCCCAGTCCCAGTTAGATTCACCTGATTTTAACAACGATTCAATCAAGTTCCAGCGTCAGCGGTTCCGGAGTGTGAGGGGTTAATAGTATCATAATCAAGGATCATCCCCTTTTTCTGGAATTTGTTAGAGCTAAGGATTCCCGAACCCAAACCCTGTAAGGACTGAACGAACTTTTTCCTGTTGGCTGAGATATAGTGCTGGCAAGTTGCGCCCTAGCCAGGAACTGCTACACGGATCCTTTTACGCACCCACTTGCATGCGTGCAGGGGTGCCCAGAGACTTTGTTTTGTTCCAAGGACATTTGTTTTCGTTTCTCCATTCCAGTAAGTGTTTTATTGAGTGTATATTGTGAAGATTTGTGTGTCTGTCTGAAAAGAAATAAATTACAATTTAGTTTACTCATCTTATGTGCTCAGTCCAGAATCCCGGTATTAATGTATATATAAGACCTGGTCTACCGTGACAATGGACTTCTGCACGCTGGAGTGGACTGGAGCCACACTTGGATGGGGAGGGTGAATGGGTAAGAAACACATTTATTGTATTTTATTTAATTGTGTATTTGTTTTAGGATGCCCATTGACTGCCAATGTATTGATCTATGCCCCATTTGGGGTATAGATAAGCACAGTGATAAGTAATGCATTTTTTGGCAAATGCTTGTTTTTATTTCATTGTGATGTATTTTATTTGGTGCTTGTTTTTTGAAGTGAAACTTCTTTAGTGGCACCTCATTCGAACTGGGGCAAAAATGGATTGTGGAGACAGAAATGAAACGGATGTGACGTCAGTGCTGGCAGTTGAGGCCGGGCTGTGTTCTGGCTCAGCCCGACCCCAACACTGACATCACACCCGCTCCACAAATCAGATGCGGCGGCGGCGATAGCCGCAGGCGCCGCTCCTAATGGCCACCGCACCCCCCACACAGCCGCTGACATGCAGGGACGGCGGCCGCCGGCGCCGCTCATAGCGGCCGCCGTTCCCCGCCCGCTGCCTACTGCCGTGCCGCGCATGCGCGATGGCGCCAGTGACTCCAATCACCTCGGGAGTGGGGAGGGTGTGGCACGCAGCCGCTATCTGCCCCCGGCGGGTGCAGGCCCAGGAACACACTGACCTGGTGCTCCCCCGCTGCGCCGGCAAGCTCACGGCCGCTGTTCCCGGCCAGCTGCCGTGCCGCGCATTACTAATGGTGAGGTGGCGGGGGCTGCGCATGCGCAGAAGCGGCTTGCAGCGGCGCCGTTCCCCCAACATGTCCGCTGGTGGCCGCGCATGCGCAGTAGTCATGGGGACGCGGTGGAAATACACGCATGCGGCTGGCAGCGGCGCCGTTCCCCCCACACGCCCGCGACGCGCATGCGCAGTAATGATGCAGCACGGTAGTTATGGCGACGCTCAAGACGCCACGGCTCTCATAGGGACACTGCAGCCCACACTGTTCCCCGGGGCCCTATGCAGGCCCTGATCTCTCGTGGCCTCTCCTCCCGGTGCATGTCCATGTCCCTGCAGGCCTCCCCCGTACGCTGCCTGTGGGATGAGCCGCTGCGGGTCAGTCTCAGGCCTGAGCTCCGGGCAGGAGGTGACTGCGACTGGTGAAGGCGGGGAGACCTTCACCTCCCTGGGCCGGTACCGGGCGGGGAGCTGGAGCTGAGCCGCTCCCCGGCCCTGCAGGGTGGCAGCTTCTGTTGGGTAGAGCCAGAGGGGCACCTGTGGTTCCTGCACCCGTGGACTCCCTTCAGGAGGCTGCTCCAGAGGGATGTGCAGACCCCCCTCCGCCTGGAACTCGCTCTGTACCAGTCCCACGAGCCGTCCGGCCACCTGCTGGCCACGGCTGCCCAGGAGAGGAGCTTCATGCGGGAGGGGGTGACACGGAGCCCGGTGCGGGAGGGAAGGGTCCGGGGCATCCTCTTCCTGCAGCCCGGTGAGTGCGTGCCCGGACTGGGGAGATGTTGTGTATCATTAGGGGGAGGGCGGGGGGTATTGGTGTGGCTATATCATTTGGAGTGGGGGACAGGGGTTATTCGGGTGTATCATTAGGAGGAGAGCAGGGGGTATTGGGGTTGGGATTCATGGAGCTGTATTGGGGGTGAATAGGTTAGGGGGATATGTGAGGTGCAGGGGGGCTGCGCATACGTCGCGCTCGCGGTCACACGGACGCACACGGTCACACGCACGCATGCACGCACGCACACGGTCACGCACAGTCACACGCACACACACACAGTCACACGCATGCACACACAGCCGCACGCAGTCACACGCACGCACACAGTCACACGCACGCACGCTCGCAGTCACACGCAGCACACACAGTCACACGCACGCACGCACACAGTCACACGCACGCACACAGTCACACGCACGCACACAGTCACACACAGTCACACACGCACACACACACACACACAGTCACGCATGCACACACACAGTCACGCACGCACACACACACGCACAGTCACGCGCACATGCACAGTCACGCGCACATGCACAGTCACGCGCACATGCACAGTCACGCGCACATGCACAGTCACGCGCACATGCACAGTCACGCGCAAATGCACAGTCACGCGCACATGCACAGTCACGCGCACATGCACAGTCACGCACATTTGCACAGTCACGCGCACATGCACAGTCACGCGCACATGCACAGTCACGCGCACATGCACAGTCACGCGCACATGCACAGTCACGCGCACATGCACAGTCACGCGCACATGCACAGTCACGCGCACATGCACAGTCACGCGCACATGCACAGTCACGCGCACGCACAGTCACGCGCACATGCACAGTCACGCGCACATGCACAGTCACGCGCACATGCACAGTCACGCGCACATGCACAGTCACGTGCACATGCACAGTCACGCGCACATGCACAGTCACGCACATTTCCACAGTCGCATGCACATTTGCACAGTCGCACGCACAGTCGCACGCACAGTCGCACGCACAGTCACGCGCACATGCACAGTCACGCGCACATGCACAGTCACGCGCACATGCACAGTCACGCGCACATGCACAGTCACGCGCACATGCACAGTCACGCGCACGCACAGTCACGCGCACGCACAGTCACGCGCACATGCACAGTCACGCGCACATGCACAGTCACGCGCACGCACAGTCACGCACATTTCCACAGTCGCACGCACATTTGCACAGTCGCACGCATAGTCACGCAGTCGCACGCACAGTCACGCGCACATGCACAGTCACGCGCACATGCACAGTCACGCGCACATGCACAGTCACGCGCACATGCACAGTCACGCGCACATGCACAGTCACGCGCACATGCACAGTCACGCGCACATGCACAGTCATGCACATTTGCACAGTCGCACGCACATTTGCACAGTCGCACGCATAGTCGCACAGTCGCACAGTCACACGACACACGAGGAATTTACGCTTATTGCAAATACAAGGGATGTGTACGCACGTTCTAAGTCAAATTTATTTGCGTTTTGTCAATGAAATTATATTTTGATTTTTAATTAAAACATCACCAATACAAATACAATTTCTGTGACAAAAGTCAAAGAAGTTTCACTTACTTACTATGCGCGTGCTCAGCACACACAGCTTCTTTTTTTTTTTTTTGGTTACCCATTCATTGCTATTTTGGCAATCCATGCCCGTATTGTGGCATGGTTTACCACAGTAACAATCAATAGGATGATTAGCA
Source organism: Ascaphus truei (assembly GCF_040206685.1). Lineage (NCBI taxonomy): Eukaryota > Metazoa > Chordata > Amphibia > Anura > Ascaphidae > Ascaphus > Ascaphus truei. Next base: position 122,238,339 of record NC_134485.1, on the reverse strand, counting down.
AGTGTAATGTATTGTACTGTTATGCCAATGTTATTTTATTGTGTATTTCTTTTGTTTTGCAAACAAATGGGTAAACATGCATATTTGTTATTTATATGATTGTCACGTGAATTACTGCTGTGAAGCGCTATGTACATTAATGGCGCTATATAAATAAAATGTAATATGGGAAATGCTGCACACCTATAACAATAAAAAAAATCAATACAACTACCGATGTTCCTTGTCCAGGGATTTCGGAGTGGTATTCCAACTGAATATTGATAGGTAGAAGAAGCAAGGCACTACGGATTTTATGCAGTTAAAACTAGAAGCTGTTTAAACAAGGAAGGGGTTAAACAAGGTATAGTATATTGAAGTACAGTTTATTGTTAGTTCATATAAACTTCATAGTTTCTACAATGAGCAGGATTGAAAATGCCACTCAATGCACATCTTGCCACATGTATGTGCACTTGGAGCAGCTGTTCCAAGGAGCATACAGCTGTGAGAAGTGTGAGCGGGTGGTCTCTTTAGGGTCAGAGATGGCTGATCTGAAGAGGAAATTTGCAATAGTGAGGGACATTGACAATCTTGAAAGGGGTTTAGTGCTCACTGAGCAGGCCCTTGCTTCGACTAGTAGTGCAGATGGTGGTGCTGTTAGTGAGGAGCAGGTAGGTAGCTGGGTAACAGTTAGAAGGGGAAGCAGGGGCAATAGGGAGAGGCAGGCCAGTTCTGTGCTGACCCATCCCAATAGATTTGCCATGTTGAGTGAAGATATTGGGAGTGTCAGGGCAGAAGCGGCAAGGCTGGGGGAGACTTATTCCTCTAGCAGCCAGGGGAATACTTCCTCCAGCACAGAGGGGACTCAGGATGCTCATATACAAAGATTGTGGTGGTAGGGGACTCCATTATTAGGAAGGTAGATAGGGCAATCTGTTGCCATGACCACATGAACCGAACAGTTTGTTGTCTCCCGGGTGCTCGGGTTTGGCACATTGTGGATCGGGGAGACAGATTGGTGGGAGGGGTAGGATTGATCAGAGATCTTGGTACATGTTGGCACCAATGACAAAGTTAGAGAAAGATGAAGGGTCCTAAAAAATTATTTCAGGGATCTAGGCCAAAAGCTTAAGGCAAGGACCTCCACGGTAGTATTTTCTGAAATACTACCAGTGCCATGCGCTACCGCAGGGAGACAGTAAGAAATTAGGGAGGTTAATGAATGGCTAAGAAAGTTGTGTAAGAGGGAGGGTTTTGAGTTTTTAGAGCACAGGGACTCCTTTTCTGAGAGGTGCCATCTTTATTCTAGGGCGGATTGCACCTCAAGGAAGAGGGATCTTCTGTGCTAGGTGGGAGAATGCTAAAAAGGTTGGACGAGATTTTAAACTAGGATGGAGGGGAGAGGGGAATTAAACAGATAACAAACTAAATAGAATAGATAAGGAAACAAGGGGTTATGGTGGTAGAATGGGGGCAAGTGCAAGTTTGACAAGCAACGAGACACTCATAGTAAATACAGATAATACTAGAAAACTTCTAAAGACTAAACCAAGTTGTCACAGGAAGAAAGGAGAAGATAAGATAATAGAACAGGCTGAAAAAAACCTTAAATGAATGCTTGCTTATGCAAGAAGCCTGACAGATAAAATGGGGGAGCTTGAATTAATAGCTTCAAGGGAGCAGTTTGATATCATAGGCATTACTGAAACATGGTGGGATGAAACTCATGACTGGGCAGTTAATTTAAAGGGGTATTCTCTTTTTCGGAAGGATCGAACAAATAGAAGGGGAGGTGTAGTATGTCTATATGTTAAACCAGATCTAACACCTATTATAAGGGATGATGTCTATGAAGGGAATGATGAAAATGTAGAGACCTTGTGGATAGAAATTAGCAGTGGAGGTAAAAGTATAAAGAAAATGTTTGTAGGGATATGTTATAAACCACCAAATATCTGTGAGCTTGAGGAAGATAAAATACTTTTGCAAATGGAGAAGGCATTAAAACTAGGTCATGTTTGCATTTTGGATGATTTTAATTATCCAGACTTAGGGGGCTATGCACTAAGCAGCGAGTTTTGCGCCTGATTGGGAATTTTTGACTCGCCCGATACAAAGTGAAGCCAAACGCGGGATTCACTATCAAGTCAAGCGCATTTTGGTCCGGGCGGGCAAAAATATGCCCGATCACGCAAGCTGCTTTTTCCTCCCCTGCTATCGTGCTTAAAGTTCTACAGCGCGATAGCTGATAGAAATAAAGCAGCCTGTAAAAGCTGCATGGAGACGCTGCGTCTCCATGCATGGCTCTTACAGGCAATTGTACTGAAAAAAATTACATTTTAACAATAGTGTAGATGAGCAGGGGGTCTCCTGAGCTGAACCGCATTGGTTTCAGCCTCGGGGACCCCCTACTTCCAGAGATAGAGCCCCTAGTATGGGGTGCTGGTATCCCCTGTTCTTCTAACGCTCCTGCATCACGTGACCAGGGGATTTAAATCCTGCAGGGTGATAACGGCTCTCCATAACGGGCATGTATCTCGGGAAGTATGGATTACCCGAGGCTGAAACCCATGCGTGTCAGCTCAGGAGACCCCCTGCTCATCTACACTCGTATCAAAACACACATCACAATAAAAATAATAAATTACAGTAAAGGCTATCCGTTATGGTAATGAAGAAAGAAAAAACCGTGTCAAAGCTCCAGGAGGTTGGAAATAAAGCCTTTAGGCAGTAGTAAAGTAATAATAGGAGTTGACACCGGAAAATAAAGGATTAAGGGGCTGCAGTTTTCTGTGTTCAGATAATGGTGACAAGGAGGGGACATAGGGGGGGACAACCAATTGTGAGGTGCAGTCACTACCGTCCCCCTTACCCTGGCTATGCCCGACGTGGAGTATCCTTTGCTCACCATGATACGCCGCCTTGGTCATTCTTTCTTCCTGCAGCTGCCCTGACGCTGCCAAAAGCGTCTCCTCCAGGCATCCGGTGGTGAAGCAGATTCTCATACACAGCAAAAGAACAAGGTAAGAATCAAAAATACAGCCGCTCCATAATACAAAAAATAGGCACTCACCAGCAAAAAGGAGAAACCACCACAGTAGGCGTGAAACATGTGGGAGAGTAGTTAGTACTGTCTGCTTTTTTTTGTTTTTTATGTAGTTCATTAAATTATACCTTTTTAACCCCTTTTTGCTGGTGAGTGCCTATTTTTTGTATTATGGAGCGGCTGGATTTTTGATTCTTACCTTGTTCTATCATTATGGTAATGAAGCTGCTTTAATATAGTTTTTATTAATATTGTGCGGGAGCAGGGGTCTCCTGTGCCGAACCGCATTGATTTCAGCCTCGGGGACCCCCTGCTTCCCGAATTACAGGCCCAGATATGGGGTGCCGGTTTCTCCATTATTTACATGTCACGTGACATGGACGCTTTAAAAATTGGGGCGACACTGGCATCCTATTCCCAATACCAGGTTCTGTAACTCAGGAAGCTGGGGGTCCCTGAGGAATAAATCAAAGCAGTTCAGCTCAGGAGACACCCTGCTCCTGCACACTATTAAAAAAATACATTAAAGCAGCTTCATTACGCTATCCGCTAAGGCAATGAAGGAGTTAAGGCACAATAGCATGTTTATTGGGGACAATTGTCCCCAATAAACATTGCAATACACAACACACCCACCCCCTGTGGCCTCAACAACCCCTATTCCCCCTAGCATACATAAAAGATTTTTTTTTTATGCACAGGAATTATACTATAGGCTGGCGGTGGCCCCCGGGGTGGTCCCCACAAGTGTCCGGGGGTCACCGCTTGCCTGTGGTACCAATCATGTGCCCCCCAAAAAACATACTTTTAAATAAATACAACCCCCTACCTCCCCCGCGCCCTAACACATACAGTACAATAATGGCCAAAATTACTATTATCAACATATGGATAATAGTGCATTTGTCTATTTAAAATACAACATTAAGCAGCATAAATAAAGTAAATAAATCTTGCACTCATCCATGCCAGGCTGCCATGATGAAGGCCGTCCTCATGTTCATCACCGTCCATGTCCTCTGTTGCCAAAAAAAATAGAGTACAGTAAAAAAAAAAAATATATAATATTACCTAACCCCTTAATCACCTTAGCGATTAGTAACCGCTATAGTAATTAAAGGGTTAACCCACCATCTGCCACTACCCAACCTGGAGGCCTAACCACCCTCCCCAGGCAACTACCCCCACCCTTCACCCATTCATTTGTACAGTGGGTACATCATGCTCATATAATATGGGCATCATTTACTATGCCAGTCAATGGTCAGCCTAAAAAAACAATCACAAACAAGATCCAATGCAATCAAAACAATGAGAAACTAAAAACAAATAAAGAAGTAAACAGAACTAAATCACCACCAATCAATTAATCCAATCCAAAAAATACCACAATTAACAATTACTGTAAAACACCAAAACAAAATCATTAATAAATAAATGAAAGCTCAAAGTACTGCTGCGACACACTTTATTCGAGCAAATACCCAGTATGTACCTGGCAGATACCTGGAATGCGCCGCTCCTCACCTCTGACAAGCCCCGTTGCATTTGCCTTCCCAGCCTGGGTTCATGCCTGGCTGATGGGCGGCTGATCTGTTAAATGATAATGATTAGGATTTAATAGGCTGCAATGCTTCGCGTGTCTACCAGATGGCATAAATTCATGAATTGTAATGCAGTATATATATATATATATATATATATACTGTGCAGTATTGCAGCCAGCGGGAATAAAATGCTTCAATCCCTGCCTGGAAAATAACTCAATGCACTCGGGCAGAAAACAGTCACAAACCTCAATACACCCGGGTATACCCGAATTCGTGGGACTAGCCGAGCTCGAATAAAGTGTGTCGCCAGTGTAAACACCATTAGACAAAATCTAACTACCAAAAAAGAAGCCACTATTAAAAAGCAAGCAACCCCCCTGAAAAAAACTATTTTAAACACCACTAAAAATTACATCTTACTAACCAAAACAAAGAACAAAGAAGCAAAATACTTTTAAAATACATAAAAGCAAGCATTTGCAAAAACACCCGAGGGCCCACGGACTCCCGCAAGAATCACCTGGGGACACCCGCCGGTCTGTTGGATTAATGGTGTAGAAAAGGTAAATAATGCTTTTCGGAGTGTCTCCAGCTCTTTTGCGCCAGCCTTTAGCTGGTGCAAAAATCTGGCGTGCTTTTAAAGCACGATTGACTTATCACTGCTTAGTGAATCCCGCTGACTGGCAAAAAACGGCGCGTTTGAAGTTTTTTGCCTGATCGGACGTATTTTTTTCCCATGGTTGAAAAAATGCCTTTTAAGGCCGATAAAGTACTGCTATCACTGCTTAGTGAATCATACAGCAGGCAGTATCGGTCTTAAAAGTAATTTATCAGTCTTAAAAGCAGTTATCACTGCTTAGTGCATATCCCCCATAGACTGGGGCAATGAGATTAGCATTACAACAAAAAGAAACAGGTTTTTGGGGGTGCTTAAAGACAATTACATGACCCAAATTATTGAGGAACCAACCAGGAGAAGGGCAATACTGGATTTGGTAATATCAAACAATGTAGAAGTAATAGCGAATAGTCAAGTCCAGGAACATTTGGGTAACAGTGATCATAACACGGTCTCATTTGAAATAAATTATCAAAAAACGGATTACTTGGGTTCAACAAAGACCTTAAACTTTAGAAAGGCAGATTTTAATAAACTGCGGACTATTCTACAGGTAATACATTGGGATGATGCTTTTTGCAGGGATAATGTAGAAGATACAGTAAATGGGCACTCTTTAAAACATTGTTAGAAAAGCACACATAAGTGTATATCCTTGGGTAATAAGTATACAAGAAATAAGTCAAAACTAATGTGGCTAAATAAACATGTAGGGGAGGAAATGGAAAAGAAGAGGCAGGTGTTTAGATTCATTAAGTCAGAAGGGATGGAGGCATCGTATAAAAATTATAAGGAATGTAACAAAAATTGCAAAAGGGCAATCAAATTAGCAAAAATGGATAATGAAAAAAGGATTGCAATAGAAAGTAAGATCAACCATAAAAAGTTCTTTAAGTACCTTAATAACAAAAAAATTAGCAAAGAAAATATAGGACCCTTTCAGTGTGAGATGGACAGGCAGATTATTGGAGATAAGGAAAAAGCAGTGGTATTAAACAAATTATTTGCCTCTGTGTTTACCAGGGAAGAATCAATTTCAATTGTAGTGCCACAGGAGGAAGCCACAACCTCTATATTGAGAGCTAGATCACAACCAGGGAATTACAGTGGGGAAACTACTTGAAGGTTTAATACGGGATAATATTCAGGAATACCTAATGGAAATCAAAATTATTAGTAATAGTTAGCATGGATGTATGTTTCTTTGAGGAAGTAAGTAGGAATTTAGACCAGGGTAATGCAGTTGATGTGGTCTACCTAGATTTTGATACGGTTCCACACAAGAGATTGGTGTACAAAATAAAGCAAATTGGAATCAGTAAAACTATATGCACCTGGATTGAAAACTGGTTGAAGGACAGACAACAGAGGGTTGTCATCAATGGAACTTTTTCAGGTTGGGCTAAGGTCGTGAGTGATGTACCTCAGGGATCGGTATTGGGACCCCTGCTTTTTAACTTGTTTATTAATGACCTTAAGGTTGGCATCAAAAGCAAAGTCTCCATCTTTGCTGATGATACTAAATTGTGTGAGGTAGTAAAATCAGAGCAGGATGTAATTTCTCTCCAGAAGGACTTGGAGAGACTGGAAACTTGGGCAGGTACAGTCCATGGCAGATGAGGTTTAATACAGATAAATGTTAGGTTATGCATTTTGGAACAGAGCAAAAAAACGAATATCAGCTCCAGAAGCAAAAAGGTAAGTGGAATCAAATAACAGTCTTTTAAATTGATAATAGCAATGTCCGGTACATATAAGTATAGATGCAGGGAGAGGGGAGAAAAACAAGGGGTTAAGCAAGGTATAAGAAGCGGGGTACTGTACTTACAGAGAGGTTGGATTCCTACCAAACTGTGTGACCCCCTGAGAAGCTTCACCTTACCCCCGTCTCCTTCCAAATGAAGTGGTGTAGAGCCGCACGCTCACAAGGTGTCACCACTAATCCATTCCTCCCGCAACAATGGTGAAACCGGTGGTATCCTCCGATCCAGGCAGCAACAGAAACAAAAAATGATCGAGTGGACTACCGCTTGCTATGAAAGAAGTTGGGGAACTCACCAGAATTGAAGGTTAAAAAAGTCTTTAATGAAAACTACATAAAATTACAAAACTCCTCCTCCCACATGTTTCACGCCCACACCTCTTCTTTTTCCTTGCCTTCCAGTTGAAGAGTCTTTCCTTCGGGGCAAGTACTAGGCCTTCTGGGCCTGCAGACTCGTACTTCGCTACCTCCTTATCTTGTGCCGACTTGATAAACACTGTGCATGCGCGAGGAATCTTTTTCCCTGATCGCGTATATGAGAAGTTAATCTCAGTGAGGGCTAAGTCAATACCTCAACAAAGATGGCTGATACCTTCAGCAGCCTGCAATGCACATGAGCGGGATGTGGTCCGCTGGTCTCGCGGGATTTCGTGATGTCATTCAGCTCTACATTCAGGAGCATAGAGAATACAGCATGTATTACGAGAATCACCAGCGCCACCTAGCTGGAACCCAGTTGAATTACATAATAAACAGACACTTCAATCAGGAAGTATATGATGTGCACCTTTGTGAAAGTTTTTTTGGCACGAAATACGTCATAATACACAGCCCTATTTAAACGTTCTTGCTCCATGGCTCCAGTACCACCTGTGAAGAAGCCTTAGCGGGCAAAACACGTTGTGGGACTTTTTGAAGTGAAACTTCCTTAGTGGCACCTCATTCGTGATGGGGCAAAAAAGAATTGTGGAGACAGAAATGAAACGGATGTGACGTCAGTGCTGGCAGTTGAGGCCGGGCTGTGTTCTGGCTCAGCCCGACCCCAACACTGACATCACACCCGCTCCACAAATCAGATGCGGCGGCGATAGCCGCCGGCGCCGCTCCTAATCGCCCCCCCCCCCCCGAGCCCCACTCCCCCCCCACACATCGTGACATATGCGGAGGCGATAGCCGACGCTCCTAACGGCCGCTGCCATGCCGCACATGCGCAGTTGTGATGGCGCCGCTGATTCCCCGCCCGTTCCCCGCCTATTGATATGCTGCGCATGCCCGGTAGTCATGGCGACGCTCGAGACGCCATGACTCTCCTCACAGGGACACTGAAGCCCACACTGCTCCCCGGGGCTCTATGCAGGCACTGATCTCCTGCGGCCTCTCCTCCCGGTGCATGCCCCGGCCGAGGCATAGAACTGCTCCTGCTCTGGTAACGGGGGGGGGGAGGAGGGGGGTGATGAGTGTGCTGCGTCCCCCACGTCCCCCACAGCACCATCAGAAGCCTCAGAGTCGGCTCCAGCTGACGATGACGCGCTTCTCCCTCTCCCCCCGCCGACACTGCCTCCATCTCCTCTGTGCCGCGATCTGGTAGGAATGGGGGGGGGGGGGGGCGGGGGGGCGGACTGCTGAAAGGGTCTGGGTGCAGGGAAAGGATAAGGGTGCTGGGGGGAGGACAAGTGTGCTAGGGGGAGGACAAGTGTGCTGGGGAGAGTCAGGAGAGAGGGGGCAGGACACACACACACACATACATACACACTGACACATACACACATACTGACTCACATACACACACACTGACTCACATACACACACACACATACACACTGACTAACACACACACACACACTGACACACACCCCCACACACTGACTGACCCCCCCCCACACACTGACTGACCCCACCCACCCCCACACACTGACTCACCCACCCCCCCCCACACACTGACTCACCCACCCCCTCACCCCCACCACACACTGACTGACCCCCCCACCCCCCCCACACACTGACTGACCCACCCACCCACCCCCCTCCCCCCCACACACTGACTCAACACACACACTGACTCACCCACCCACCCCCCCCCCCACACACTGACTCACCCACCCACCCACCCCCCCCCCCAAACACTGACTCACCAACCCCCCCCCCACACACACTGACTGACCCACCCCCCCCACACACACTGACGGACCCACCCACCCCCCCCACACACACTGACTGACCCACCCACCCACCCCCCCCACACACACTGACTGACCCACCCCCCCCCCCCACACACACTGACTGACCCAGCCACACACACTGACTGACCCAGCCACACACACTGACTGACCCACCCACCCACCCCCCCCCACACACACTGACTGACCCACCCACCCCCCCCACACACACTGACTGACCCACCCACCCACCCCCCCCACACACACTGACTGACCCCCACACACACACACTGACTCAACCACACACACTGACTGACCCACCCCCCCCCCACACACACTGACTGACCCACCCCCCTACCCCCCCACACACACTGACTGACCCACCCACCCACCCCCCCCACACACACTGACTGACCCACCCACCCACCCCCCCCACACACACTGACTGACCCACCCACCCACCCCCCCCACACACTGACTGACCCAAAACACACACTGACTAACCCACCCACCCCACACACTGACTGACCCACCCACCCACCCCCCCACACACACTGACTGACCCACCCACCCCCCCACACACACTGACTGACCCACCCACCCACCCCCCCCACACACACTGACTGACCCAGACACACACACTGACTGACCCAACCACCCCCCCCCCCCCACACACACTGACTGACCCACCCACCCCCCCCCCACACACACTGACTGACCCCCCCACCCCCCCACACACACTGACTGACCCACCCACCCCCCCCACACACACCGACCCACCCACCCCCCCCACACACACTGACTCACCCACCCCCCCACCCCCACTGACTCACCCCCACACACACTAACTCACCCAACCCCACACACACTGACTCACCCACCCACCCACCCACCCCCCCACACACACTGACTCACCCCCCCCCCACACACTGACTCACCCACCCACCCACCCCCCCCCACACACACACTGACTCACCCACCCACCCCCCCACACACACTGACTGACCCACCCACCCACCCCCCCACACAAGTGTGCTGGGGGGAGGACAAGTGTGCTGGGGAGAGTCAGGAGAGAGGGGGGCAGGACACACACACACACACACATACATACACACTGACACATACACACATACTGACTCACATACACACACACTGACTCACATACACACACACACATACACACTGACTGACACACACACACACTGACACACACCCCCACACACTGACTGACCCCCCCCACACACTGACTGACCCACCCCCCCACACACTGACTGACCCACCCCCCCCACACACTGACTGACCCACCCCCCCTCCCCCACACACTGACTGACCCACCCACACCCCCCCCACACACTGACTGACCCACCCACACCCCCCACACACACTGACTGACCCACCCACCCCCACACACTGACTGACCCACACACACTGACTGACCCACCCACACCCCACCCCCACACACTGACTGACCCACCCACACCCCCCACACACACACTGACTGACCCACCCACACACTGACTGACCCACCCACACCTCCCCGCACACTGACTGACTGACCCACCCACACCTCCCCGCACACTGTCTGACTGACCCACCCACACCTCCCCGCACACTGACTGACTGACTAACCCACACCTCCCCGCACACTGACTGACTCACCCACACCTCCCCGCACACTGTCTGACTGACCCACCCACACCTCCCTGCACACTGACTGACTGACCCACCCACCCACACTTCCCCGCACACTGACTGACTGACCCACCCACACCTCCCTGCACACTGACTGACTGACCCACCCACACCTCCCCGCACACTGACTGACTGACCCACCCACACCTCCCCGCACACTGACTGACTGACCCACCCACACCTCCCCGCACACTGACTGACTGACCCACCCACACCTCCCCGCACACTGACTGACTGACCCACCCCTCCCCGCACACTGACTGACTCACCCACACCTCCCCGCACACTGACTGACTGACCCACCCCTCCCCGCACACTGACTGACTCACCCACCACTCCCCGCACACTGACTGACTCACCCACACCCCCCCGCACACTCTGACCCACCCACACCCCCCCACACACTGACTGACACACACACTGACTTACACATACACACTGACACAAATACACATACACACTGACTGACTGACACACACACACACACACACACACACACACTGACTGACACACACACTGACTGACATACACACACACACACACTGACTGACTGACTGACATACACACACACTGACACACATACACACAAGGAATTCACACTTAGTGCAAATAGCTAATACATGGGATGTGTGCCGAGCACGCGCATTCTAAGTCAAATTTATTTGCGTTTTGTAACTGAAATTGTATTTTGATTTTTAATTAAAACATCACCAACACAAATACAATTTCTGTGACAAAAGTCAAAGAAGTTTCACTTTCTATGCGCGTGCTCAACACACACAGCTTTTTTATTTTTTAATTGTTGCTGCTGCTGCTGACCCTGCCTGCTGACACTCTATTGGGACAATTTATTTTTTGTTTCCCATCCATGGAAATCGTTTTTTGTGGGTTGTGCTTGCCTGAGACTGCACTGCCTTGCCAATAAGGAGCTGAGTATCTTCTTTTGTTTCCCATCATTGTGATATACAGGCATACCCCGCATTAACGTACGCAATGGGACCGGAGCATGTATGTAAAGCGAAAATGTACTTAAAGTGAAGCACTACCTTTTCCCCACTTATTGATGCATGTACTGTACTGCAATCGTCATAACTGATGTAAATAACGCATTTGTAACAGGCTCTATAGTCTCCTCACTTGTGCACAGCTTCGGTACAGGTAGGGAGCCGGTATTGCTGTTCAGGACGTGCTGACAGGCGCATGCGTGAGCTGCCGTTTGCCTATTGGGCGATATGTACTTACTCGCGAGTGTACTTAAAGTGAGTGTACTTAAAGCGGGGTATGCCTGTATGTATTTGGGTCACTGAAGTACTTATTTAACATGTTTCCATATGATATGCATTATGTCATGGCAATAGGCTTACAGGTTTCTGTTATCTAATATCCTGCATATTGGTATAGCACACCTTTTATTTACTTTACAATATTGTATTTTGTTCAATTTTCCAGGGTTAATATTTAACTACCTTCAGCTCAGTATCACTTACTATGGCCGGCCGGTCTTTTGTCTTCACTGTGTCTTTTGTCTTCACTGTGGGAACTATGTTCCCATAGTGATCACTCACTTTTTGATATTGTATTATTCATGCTGGGTTTACAATATTGTACTTTTGTGGTTTCTTTTGGGTTTATTTATATGATTTTCTGATTTATTCAGTCAGGCAGGCTCTTCAGTCAGCTGTTTGTGTCTTTCATAATTTTTTTGATTTAATAAATTACCATTACTATTTTTGCATATACTTGTCTGAGTTCTTTTTAGAGGTTTTCTTTTTTTTGTGTTTATACATCTATATATATATATGTAGATTTTACTCATTGCTTTGGTTCTCCATTTGATTTTCACTCTATAGAAATATTGACCTGTATATATATCTATATATTAAGAATATTGAAGTGTGTTCAAATCATTATTGTTGTGGTATGTCTATCTTTATTAACTCTTTGTCTCATTTTAAATTAGATGTGGTTTAGCCTGTGGGATAAATATTTCATCTGGGTAAAATTGAAACACCAGGATCGGGCGCTTTTTCTTCTTTTCTTTTCCATACATACAGTATATATCCATGGCTGTTCCATGGATTCATATCTTTCTGCCATCCTGTAAGATAAGTCCAAGTAGCTACAGTCAGTGTCAGGCTATCCTGTGGGGTTTACCCCCATCACGCAGCCTCCCTACATACCACAACAGGCACCCTGCACCTAGTTGTAGTTGTATTGTAACAATCTGTCGCCGAATTTTACACAGTGGAACGGATTTTGAATGGCAAATTCTGAAAAATCTGGGAAACTGATTTTGACTGGTTCGCCCATCTCTAATTACAGAAAAGGATACATAGGGGCTGATTATGTAAACTCTATAAATTGGAATAGGATATCTTGACTGATTGAAGTCCAATCTACCACTTTGGTGCCCTTACAATTAGCCCCTTTGGTCTACTTGTGTGATTTTCCAACTGTGACTGATGAGCTTCTAAATAGAGACGTGCAAATGTTTCCATAAAATCAATGGCGTTTTTTCTAAAATTTCTCATTTTTGTCAACATGTTTATGAAAGTTCAGATTGTTGTTACCCAGAAATCTGCAAAATGTCACAAGAATGTGTCACTTTTTCATAATAATAATAATAATAATAAATAATAATACCTATATTATACAGTATATAGCACTTTTCTCCAAATGAGCCTCAAAGTGCTTCACAATTACAGTACAATATAATATAATGGATGGTATTTTACAGGTAGAGTCTCTGCCTCAATGATCTTTCCTTTCTCCCACAATGGACAGGTGCTAACCAATACAGTATAAACAGCTTTAGACCCATATTTACTAATGCTATTCCATAAAATACCTTCTGGCACTGGAAGATACCTTATAGATGAGCGCTAGAAGGTGTAAATCATAATTTGTTAGAGAGGAATTTTGGTGCATTGGGTCATGTTGAATACCTGATTGATACAATTTAAATCAATTAGTGCATAATTATGTGTAATTTGTTATTTAGAACTAGTATTAGTAAATATACTATACATTATTAGTGTAATAATATTTATAATAGCTATACTGTAGTAATACATTTTGTTAATCTTTATAATGAAACATCCATGTTGCGCCAAATGCATTTGTGGTTGCTACAACACGACTTCAATCTGCACTAACACTATTAACAGACTTTTTAGGGTTGATGAACTCTGCTGATGATTTTGACACATTTTCTACTTTTTATTATGTATGTATGTATGTATAATTTTATTTATATAGCGCCAACAATGTAGATAGCACTTTACAAAATGACAATGCAATGTAATTAAATTACAAATAATGCGGATAAGTGCAACAGGTAAATGACAACATAGGACAAAAGGAGAGCCTGACGAAAAGTTTACAAATTCAGTGGTGTGTTGGGAGGCTTACAGACATCATAGGAGTAAAAGTGCATTGATAAACCTATATACCATTAACATCTGACAAATGTGCGCAGTCCATTTATGTGCTCGAATAAAAAGAACACTTTTTTTACGCTGATGGTGCAGATTGAGACATTTCAGGTTAGTGCATGGACGCACGAAAGTGCAATTTAAAATAAAATGTAATTGCACCAGAAAAGACATTAACGACACTCAGTAAATAGGCCCCGAGACATATCCATTCACATGTTCTCTATTTTTTTGGTTGTTTTATTTATTTTTCAATTTTAAAGTAATGGTGAATTATGTTTTAGCATTTTTTTTTACCAAATCACCTATTTCACAAAACAACTTTTTGACACGTGGTATTTAATCTTATATTTTTTATGTGTTTTGATAAAATATGACAAAATAAGAACTAAAATTAAAAGAGAACAGAAACAGGGAGGGTGTCAATTCCTGATTGCAAATATTCTTTGCTGTAGTTTTTCTTACTAGATCTATGACAGTTACAAATTTTAATTTATACATTAAACAGTTAAAAGAAAAAAGTTGTTTCCTCCATAGTTATGTGACTAAGTTGGCAATAGAATTTTTGAAGTAGCTTATGATTTTAATTCAATGCATCCTGTGGCACAGTTTGTCAGAAATGTGGTCAGCACAGATTAATATAAGATGAAAGGAGATAGTTGTGTATTTTAAGTGACTTACTATAGTTGCACGAAGCCAACATTCCTGGACAATGAATAGACTGGTGATTCATGTATAATGGAGGTGAGTGGTCAGTGTTAGAAAACTGAAAGAAAAGCATCATTATTTTATTAATGCTTCATCTATAAGTAGAGTTTATGAGCCTTATGAAAACAGAATCAGATAATACCCTAATTCAGGGGTGGCCAACTCCAGTCCCCAAGGGCCACCAACAGGTTAACTTTTAAGGATATCCCTACTTCAGCACAGGTGCCTCAAGCAGTGGTTCAGTCAGAATGATTGAGCCGCCTGTGCTGAAGCAGAGATATCGTTAAAAACTTGCCTGCTGGGGGCGTGGCCAGGAAGCCGAGCGAGCCAGCAGCAGACAAATTAGCTCCCCAAACAACCCCCTGTTAAACCGGGGAAAAAACACTCTAAACCTGGGAGAAAATATATACCAAAACCACCAACGGAACCAAGACACAGAGGGAGAGGGAATTGAGTGATCTTACCCGTAGTGGACCAGGAAAAGGAGCACCTGTGTCCGTCCTTGGGCTCCCCTCCTTCACCTCCTAAAACTTCTAAGATGGCCGCCATGATCGCGCGGCGGAGGTGACTCCCGATCCCCGAACCCTCAGGACAAGTAGAGGTAACGGAGATCCCGGCGTTGAGGCGCAGCTCAGCCACATATATCTAGAATCAGAGCGGTGCCTGCCCGCCCCTCTCCCAACGATCGCAGCATACCCGCACCGAGCCGGAGTCCCAAGATGGAGCCGGCCGGTGTGTGAGGGGCTGAGAGACTCACAGTTTTGCTGCCGCAGCGCTCCGCAGCACAGGGGACTCCCCTCTTGACACGGGGACCCGTGGGCTCCGGAGGGGAGAGGGAGAGTAAGTGCGGCCCTTCTACAAGGAGGCGGGCGGCCATATTGGTCCACCCTATCTACTCCCAACTGCAGCTCTGAAATAGACACAGGCTGCAAAAAAAAACCCTGCAAAAAACACAAATAAAGGAACCCCCATCTCCCTAACCTCCAAGTAAACCCTAACTTGAGCCCCCCTATCTCCTTTAAACTGACCACTGAGCCCAGTACACGGTCAGCCCAGATGAGACAGAGGGGTCCAAACTACCAAGGTATAAAGGCTCAACCAATACCAAATAAAGAAATGTAAATAATGTGTGTATGATCGGGACATTCTAAGAATGAGGGGGCTTATCTCAATTTAAAATCTGTTTACATCATTTAAACACACCCAGCTCTACTCTCAGCAAAAATTGACTGACTAACAACAAATATGCCGCCCACTAAACAACCAAAAAAACCAGCGGCCCAGCGGGAGGCTTCCCTCTTCTTCAAAAAACAAAGCTCAAAAGACCACGAAGCGTCCACCGCAGGCGGAGACGCAGAATCAGATCTAGACTCTGAAGAGGAGATGGACGCCCCGCTTACCTGCAAAGAAATGATAGGGTTCGTACAAGAATTAAAAAACTCTTTCTACTCCAAGATGCAGAGCTTCCACCACAGCATCAGAGCGGAGATTGCGTCCATAGGAGACCGCATTGTGGAAGTGGAGGAGAAGGTGGATAACACCGCCCTGGCACAAGAGTCCCAAGCGCAAGAAATCGAAGAATTAAAAACCCAAGTCAAAACAATCTTCGAAAAACTAGAAGACACGGAGGACCGGTCACGACGCAATAACCTGCGGATCAGAGGTGTCCCGGAAGAAGTGGACAACGCCCAATTAGACGCATATCTCACCCGGCTTTTCAAGTCCCTGTTACCCGATACATCGGATGAAAAACTTCAGATGGACAGAGCACATAGGCTTCCTTGACCAAAAGGCCTAGACCCAGCGAAGCCACGGGACGTGATCACACGCCTACACTATTTCCGTATTAAAGAGGAAATATTGAGTGTCGCTAGAACAACCCCAAAGATAGAGCAAGATAATGTTCCACTCCTCATCTTCCCGGACTTGGCTCAAACCACGCTGAATAAGCGGAGAATGTTCGCACAGATCACCAACTCGCTGCGGAACAACAAAATCCGCTACCGCTGGGGCTTCCCCTGTAAACTACTGTTCACTTATCAAGAAACTATGCATATTCTACTCTCACCAGCAGAGGGTGAGGCAAAACTACGATCATTGGGCCTACTCAAACCAGAAGATCCGGAAGCCTCTCAAAGGCCTCGTCACTCACCTAAGGCACAACACCAGGCATGGGCGAAAACTCCAACCTCTGGGCGAGCTAAGACCCAACCCACTTGAAAAACTAGAACTGGAAACTTTCCTAACACCCATTCAAGATGACAGGAAAACCAAAACGTGGTCTGGACTTAAGGTACATGCTGAGACGTGGCCCACTCCAGCAACCTATCTAAAAACTAATCAACGGTCGAGATATTTGGAGCACGTTGACCAATTCGACCAAGCCACAATGACCACGACAACCTGCACATCGAGAAACCACTGAGTTTAGCTTCTAAGTTTCTAAAGTGTGCAATCTCCAAAACTCAGGCTATATCCTTGTTCAATGTGGAACTGTTCTCCCAAGTTACCCACAAACTTGAGACATTCAAAGTTTAACAGTCAGTTTGAACTAATTTGAACACTTAGAGGGACTGATATACAATGTTTGTTTAGAACTGCTTTCTAGATATAAATGTTTTTACAATACAAGTTTTAGACCGATATGTTGTCTATAATAGATTTGGTCTCCCAAAGTTCAACTACTAAATCTTTATTAGAGACTAAAATATTAGAGGCTACGTCTTAAGTGATTTTCTCCATGTTTTTGTCCCTCTCCCCCCTTTTAGACTACGAGTGCAGAGCCTGCCAAATTATAGCTGCCAACCAATCCTACTTAATGCTTTTTAAAAAATTGAGTAAGGACATGTTGCTGTAAACAGTTATAACGTTCAATACCCCCCATTCTTGTTTTTATTCCCCTGATGTGTAAGATCACACACACAACCCACCCCTTACTCTTTGGTGTGATTTTGTTTTCCCTTTTTGAAGGCTTAGCTCCAAAACAAAGGAGCACTGCGGTGTTGAGCCGCTGGCCACTGCCCGCCCCCCTCACGTTCATTTAACCTGTGAGTGCGAGAGACTCGCACCACAGGTTCCACTATGGCTGGTCCCCCTAAACAATGTTTGGAAGCCGGGGTCCTCGGTTTACCCCTCCCTCCCCCCTCTACCCTTCCCTTCCTCCAAGTTTTGCAAGCATTTGTCACTTTTATGGAATAATATTTATATCTCTTGTTGTATATGTTCCCATACCAGATTGTTTCTGAAGACGGAGGTACCGACCCTTCAACTATATGTAAGTTATCACTCTGTTCACTTGTATTACAGAATCCTTAACCACCACCATGCCGATTAATATAATATCCCAAAACACCAAGGGCTTAAACACCCCCCGAAAGAGACGTATTACTCTCGGAAGCCAAAAGACTGGCAGGAGATACTGTATACTTTTGTTACAAGAGACTCATCTGAAAAAGGAAGACCAATCGCTGCTGTTCAACAGTGACTACCCTATAGTCTACCACTCATCAGCTCCCATGAAAACGAATGGCGTAGCTACACTCCTCCATAAAAATGTAAATTTCAAAGTAGACAAAATTAAAAGTGACCTCGCTGGGAGAATTCTAATTATTACAGGGTCTCTGGACTCTACCGATATAACTATAGTCAACACTTATGCCCCTAATGACAATCAAGAATCTTTCTTCCAAGAACTAAAAAGTTTAATCCTTTCTGTCCAGAAAGGCCTTTTAATTTTAGCAGGAGACTTAAAAGCAATTATGCACCCAAATTTAGATAAATCCCCCAGTCTCCCACCGCCACAAAAAATAGCTCCCTCTACTCGGGGTCTCGTATCTATGACCAAGGAGCTGTTGTTGGTAGACTCCTGGAGATTAGTAAATAACAAAGTAAAGGATTTCTCCTTTTTTTCTCACCCCTATAATAGCTATTCTCGAATTGACTATATCCTAATAGACCAACAAATTAGTGATAATATCTCCTCAGCAGTAATGCCCCCCTCTGCTTGGTCAGACCACTCTACACTTATAACCAGACTAGTAGGCCTCACTACCAAAAATATAACAAGGTCGTCGTCCTTGAATGAATCCCTACTATTGAACCCACAAAATCTCCAACTAATAGGAAAAGATCTGGCCCAATATTTTGAAATAAACAATACCCCAGAGGTTTCCTCTATTACCCTTTGGGAAGCCCACAAATCAGTGATAAGAGGCAAACTGATTGCCCTGGCTTCTCGAAAAAGAAAAAACAAAACAAATTGAAATACTAACACAAAAATTATTAGAGCTAGAATTTATCCACAAGTCAAACCCCTCCTGGAAAAATTACAGGCAAATAATCTCAGTGAGGGGCGAACTAAACCTTTTGTTAGTGTCAAACGCAGAAAGAGCTATAAAATGGACTCAACAGAAATACTATGAAAAAAGTAACAAAGCAGATAGAATGTTGGTACGTAAATTAGAGCAAAAACAAGCTAAAGCTAAAATTCATAACATCTACACTAAAAATGGCTCAGTATCTCACAACCCAAAATTATAAGTGATGCATTTAGGGACTACTAGACATCCCTTTACAATCTACCAGGCCCAGTGGGAGACTCGGCTAAAGAGAAAAGAGCAATAAAGATTCGAAATTATCTAGCAGAATGCCGACTCCCCACTCTAGACCCAAATGACATCACAAACCTTGAAAAACTATAGAGCCCCTGAAAATTATGGAAGCAATAAAATCCCTGAAAATTGGGAAGGCCCCTTGTCCGGATGGATTTTCTAATCTTTATTACAAGAAATATTCCACAACTCTCCTCCCATTTCTTATCAAAGTATTCAATGAGATGCTACTAGGCCTTCCCCTTCCTAGAGATATGCTTCAAGCTACCAGAGTGGTAATCCCCAAAGAGGGGAAAGATCCTCTGTTGTGTTCTAGCTACAGACCTATTTCGCTGTTAAATACAGACCTAAAACTATACGCAAAGATCCTGGCCAACAGATTAAATAGTATCCTCCCTAAATTGGTTCATCCGGACCAGGTGGGGTTTGTCCTGGGCAGACAAGCCCTTGACAACACAAGGAGGACAGTGAATCTAATACATGTAGCATATCTCACAAAGTGCCCATCTCTACTACTCTCTTTAGAAGCAGAAAAAGCTTTCGATCGATTAGATTGGCAGTTTATGTCTGCTACGCTTTCGCAGATGGGATTCACAGCCAAAATTTTTAATAGTATAAAAACACTACAGTATACTCCACACCAACGGCCACTGTGAGGACGAACAGCTCCTTGTCTGACCCCTTTTCAATATTATATGGAACCCGGCAGGGTTGTCCGCTCTCACCTTTGTTGTTTGCCTTAGCCATAGAACCATTAGCATGCCAGATAAGGATGAACGCCAATATTGCGGGTATTTCTGTTGGCCAGGAAGAATTCAAAATAGCTCTTTTTGCGGATGATACACTATTGACGCTTTCAAAACCTCTCACATTCCTCCCTAACCTTTTTCATGTTCTATCAGAATTCGGCTCACTTTCAGGTTATAAAATTAATCATTCCAAATCCATGGCCCTTAGTTTAAATCTCCCTAAAGAATTAGTAAAATTACTCCAACTAAATTTTGATTTTAAATGGAATGCAAACCATATTAAATATCTAGGGGTTCAATTACCAAAAAATTATTCAACTTTATGCAACGCAAATTTTAAACCCGTTTTTGACCAGATAGTCAAGGACTTAGCCACTTGGAACCCATATATAATATCCTGGTTTGGGAGAATAACCACTATTAAAATGAATATTTTACCTCGACTCCTCTACCTCTTTCAAACACTCCCGGTTAAAATCTGTCAGAAAGATCTAAATAATATTCAGAAGAAAATTTTGAAGTTTGTCTGGCAAAACAGGCGACCTAGAGGTCGCAAAGATATTCTTTATAAATCCAAATCAGAAGGAGGCTTAGCTCTTCCGAACTTACAAAACTACTATAGAGCAGCTCAATTAGGGCAACTTGTTAGCTGGCATTCAAACCCAACCGAAAGGAGGTGGGTCGAGATAGAGGATTTGATTTGTTCCCCATGCAAAATAAAAAATCTTCTCTAGCTCAACAAAAAGTCTAGACCACCCGAGAGTTTCAAGAACCCGGTGATATCTTTTGCCTGTAACTTCTGGGACTCCCTCAAATCCAAGTTTCAACTAACCGGTACCCCTTCCCTCATGCAACCCTTATTCTCGGACACCTCCCTTCCTTTTTACACAGAAAACTCGCTCTCCCATACCTGGGTTCAAAAAGAAAAAAATGTGTAAACAGCGGTCACAGCATCTCCAACAGCCAACGCATTGAAAGGTAAAAAAGCTTTATTAACAAATAACAGTGAACATCAGCAGCAACCACTCTGATGCGTTTCGTCCCAGATTGGACTTTATCAAAGAGTGATTCCCCATGCATCTTAACGAGCTAATATAGGGGATGACGTGTCACATCAATCCAATCAATGCAGGGATGGACCTTCCCCTTCACCTGCAGACTAGTAAATTAATCAATCTCTTAACCACGTCACTCCCTATAACTGCGGTTGACATATGCATGAAAGGAGATAATATACAGATGTACTAAAAACTAAAATAAAACACACAAAGATACATAAAACACATTGTTAAAACCAAGAAGCTGATTAATCACACACATGAATAATATAATCAGATGGATAGTAATATGGATAACAGACAATACTAATATCATATAATACAAAAAAAGAGATCAATGATAATATATTTGACCAAAATCAATATCTCCAAGTTGTAATACAAATACAGATAATATAAGTGAATACATAATTAAGTTATCAACAAATTCAGAAAATAAAATTCTATATCAAAGTAACACTGCCAAAGCCTAGAATTGTCTTTAATAGCATAATACTATGATATACACACATGAACACTCCCCACGCATGCCGTCACCCAACCAGAAAGTGTTTAAGTTCCCTCTCCTGGTTGATGCCGGCTGGATGGAGAGTGTTCAGAGTGAACACCCAATACATCTCTTGTTTGTTTAGCACACCCTCTCTATCACCACCTCTTGCGTGACAGGTGATGTGCTCAATAGCAGTATAAGAAAAATTAGCTATTCCTCCTGTAGAACATCTAGAGAAGTGTCTAGGGACTGGGTGGGATACATCATTCCTCTTTATCAAACGAACATGTTCTGCAATACGAGTTTTTACTGGTCTAATTGTCGGTCCAACATACAGTTTATCACACCCACACCGCAAAAGGTATATGGTACACTACCGACACACTTTATTGAAGTGTGGTCGGTACCGCAAGCCGGGAAATCTCCCGGCTTGCTAGTGGCCGCCCCTCGGCGTGCCGCGCGTCATAGACGCGCGGTCACGCGTCATCGGGAGCGTGCGCCCCCTGCACGCGTGTCCAGGGGCTCCCCGAGGGAGCCCTGGTGTCCCGCGATCGCGGGACAGCGGCAGGGGGTTCCGGGGGACCCGGCGGACCCGGCAGCGGTAGGGAGAGCGCCCCGATCGGAGGGCGCTCTTCCGCTGCTTCGGCGTGCGCCCGTTACACTCGGGCGCGCGCCAGGCTACTGCTGCGGCACAGAACGGGCAAATGCTCGAATAAACTGTGCCGCAGCAGTAAAGACAGTATTACAATTTAAAAATTGTTTAATATAGTAATTTCTCCCGTTCTTATCAGACGTTATAACCTTGGTGCTATGGACATATTTGCACATGGAACAATTTCCACATGCAAAGAAACCTTTCGGTATCCCATTAATGTTTGAAAATTCTGAGCAAGACTGGAAATGACTTGGAGAGAGGTGTGAAGCAAGCGTTTTGGCCTTGCAAAATGTAAATTTAGGCCCATTTCTTGTAAATTCCGAAATGTCCCCATCAAGGGACAGCGTATGCCAATGCTTATGCACAATATCACAAATTAGTTTCGATTGTCGATTATAAGTTGTGATAAACAATGGACTCATATCACTGAACCTAGATAGGGATTGCACATTATCCTTACAAATTTTTGATTTCTTTTTCTTCTTTAAAAGTGTAGTGCGATCTAAAGATATTGCAGATTCTAATGCTAGTTGAATATCTTTGTATTCATAGCCCCTGGCTAAGAATCTCTCTGACAATTCCTTGGACTGTACAAGGAAACTATCATCATCTGAGCATAACCGTCTCAGTCTAATAAATTGAGCTTTAGGAATGCTTTTAATTAGCGACCGTGGGTGGCAACTTTTAGCTGGAAGGAGGGTATTCCTGGAATTAGGCTTACGGAAAATGTCTGTTTGGATAGTCATATTATGGTCGATGTACAGGAGTAGGTGTAGGTAATGGATACAATTAATATTATGCTCATAGGTAAATTTAATGTTAAGATTATTTGTGTTTAATATATTAATAAAAGACATAAGTGATGATTCATCGCCGTCCCATACCATTATGAGATCGTCGATGAATCGTTTGAAATATATCATATGTGAACGAAAAAGATTACTACTGTGATAAATATATTGTGCTTCCCATAACCCCATAAATAAGTTTGCATACGATGGTGCAAAACTTGTGCCCATTGCAGTGCCTAATAACTGTAAATAAAATCGTGAATCAAACAAAAAATAATTGTGCGTTAATAAGAATTTAATGGATTCTAGAAGAAAGGTGCAAAGTGAGGTGGAAAGTTGTGACAATTGTAAAAAATGTGTGATTGCTAATAAACCGTGATCGTGATGTATGATGGAATAGAGTGAGATCACGTCAAGCGTGACCCATCTGTATTCCTTCTTCCAGACCAAGTCCTGTAGATCTACCATAAGATCCGTTGAATCTTTTATGAATGATGGTAGTTGGAGAGGGTGTGCTAAACAAACAAGAGATGTATTGGGTGTACACTCTGAACACTCTCCATCCAGCCGGCATCAACCAGGAGTGGGAACTTAAACACTTTCTGGTTGGGTGACGGCATGCGTGGGGAGTGTTCATGTGTGTATATCATAGTATTATGCTATTAAAGATCATTCTAGGCTTTGGCAGTGTTACTTTGATATAGAATTTTATTTTCTGAATTTGTTGATAACTTAATTATGTATTCACTTATATTATCTGTATTTGTATTACAACATGGAGATATTGATTTTGGTCAAATATATTATCATTGATCTCTTTTTTTGTATTATATGATATTAGTATTGTCTGTTATCCATATTACTATCCATCTGATTATATTATTCATGTGTGTGATTAATCAGCTTCTTGGTTTTAACAATGTGTTTTATGTACCTTTGTGTTTTTTATTTTGGTTTTTAGTACATCTGTATATTATCTCCTTTCATGCATATGTCGACCACAGTTATAGGGAGTGACGTGGTTAAGAGATTGATTAATTTACTAGTCTGCAGGTGAAGGGGAAGGTCCATCCCTGCATTGATTGGATTGATGTGACACGTCATTCCCTATATTAGGCTCGTTAAGATGCATGGGGAATCACTCTTTGATAAAGTCCAATCTGGGATTAAACGCATCAGAGTGGTTGTTGCTGATGTTCACTGTTAGTTGTTAATAAAGCTTTTTTACCTTTCAATGCGTTGGCTGTTGGAGATGCTGTGACCGCTGTTTACACATTTTTTTCTATTCTACGTCACTTCCGGCTGGAGCACGCCGACACCAGGAGCAGCGAGGACAGGAGCTGCCTACGTTCCAATGTCTGTGGTGTACAGGAACGGTATCCGTGAGTACTGACCGGTGGAGTACCTCATTTCTCCAGGTTAGGCATTATATCCAATCAGTCTACAAATCAAGTCAACCCCATGCTTGTACACTGTTTGAGGACTGGTGTCTACACCAGCCCCACACAAAGGGCATTATCTCAAGAATATATCAAGAATATATCAAAGTTTATCCTCTATCCAGAGCTATCAAACCCCCGATAACTATATGGTATCCTGGGAAAAAGATCTTAATGTCTGTATAGATCTCGATACTTGGAAAGACATCTGGGAAGCTGCCTCCAAAAATTTATCGTGCGTGTGTAATAAAAGAGAATATTTACAAGTTAATATTTAGATGGTATATGACTCCTGCCAGGTTATACTCTTTTCTCCCAGGTGTCTCCCCTCTGTGTTGGTGTGGTTGTGGTGAAGTGGGGAATATTCTGCATATATTCTGGTCATGTCCCAAAATCCAACAAACATGGACGGAAATGTTCACCTTAATACACAAGATCCTAGAAACCACTGTCCCACATGACCCAGTATATATATATTGTTATGCAAGCCAATGGCCAATATTCCCAGAAAAAAAGCTAGATTACTAGCCCAAATGTTAAATGCTACACGGTGTACAATTGTCAAAAACCGGAAACAAACTGCCCCCCATCCTTAAACCAAATAAATAACAAAATTTGGCATATAGTTTATATGGAAAAACTCTCGGCCTATCTGAACGGCTCTACCTCGAAATTCTCTGAGATTTGGGCTCCTTGGTTTCACCATGCAGGTATATCCCCATATATAGATTAGACTATTTGGAACAGAGTGATACATGTGATAATTGAATTGTTGTGTACGATGCTATATTTTTACAAATGCTACCCCTTCCCCCCCTCCCCGATCCCCCCTTTATCTGCTATATGTTTTGTTAATTTTTATTTCGTATGTAAAAAAAAATGCTCAATAAAAATGTAAGTAATTAAAAAAAAAAAAAAACTTGCCTGCTGGTGGCCCTTGCATTGATTGATGCCAGCAGTGCTTTTTTTACAAACAGGAAAAAATAGGGCCACTTTCTTGTTACTCTCTTAATTTCAGCATACTGTATCTCTCAATGCAATTTTATATTCACTACTGTATGAATCTAAACTTGTAACTCTGTTCAGCTTTTTCACGAAATATTCATCAATTATTGGGTCATGTACTCCAGAACTTTTTCAATAAGGCTTTATTTTTCTTCCTCTAAACCCTGCAGGCAGTTGCATAATAAACACATACTGTATGTATTAATGCAAAGGAAACTGTGTTTTGACACACTGCTCCATCATTTTGAGAACAGTTGCATCAAATATAATAACAAATTAACTTGTTACATATGGTGCTGAATGTTATACTAATGCCACTTCAGACCTGGTACAAATAAAAGGGGAAAGCAGTGGCACATGCAGAATTTGATATTGCTTATTATCAGTGTTCGACAAACCTATACATTTGCTCGCCCCGGGCGAGTGGATTTAACCCCCGGGCGAGTAAATATTGGCCCAAGCAGCACACGTTTGGTACTAGGTGGCGAGTAGATTTTTTTGTGTGGCGAGTAGATTTTTTGGTGATTTGTCAACCACTGCTTATTATAATATGAGCTCCATGTAACACTTCCCAACTGCTCTTATTGACACTCAACTGGCGCAGAGTGGCCAAAAATCAGAGCAAAGTCTTCAGACTATAGAATGTAGAATTACACCTTAAAGGTGGTACTATTATATTAATAATTGAAATTAAAAAAAAATAATAAAATACAAAAATGGTATGCTTAGTTTTGTAGGAGAGTGCAAATATATTTATGTGGAGATACAGTATGGATAAGAGTAGGAAGTGTAGTGTGGGAGAGGGAGTGGAGGGGATAAGAATGAAAGGTCTGAGGGGAAAGGATGCAGAGAGGAAGAAAATGCAGGGGACTTTGCGCTGGATTTACCAACTCTTGGTCTGGACCACTTCAATAGATATGGTTGGGCAAGGATCTTCAATGCAGTCTGAAAAAAGCCATACTGCCATATTTACTATACACTACAGCAAGTCACCATATAAAAATCAGACTAAGTGTTTGGAGATGCATTTAAATAGCTGGACCGCCTGCATAAAAGAGGCACTCTGGAAGACATAGATTGATTTACAGCTGCATTAATATGATATAATTAATATGAATACATGGAAATGTATACAAAATACTTATTGGACCAGCTGCAACTAACTGTGTACCACATCCCAAATAATACCCATACAAATAACAAATATAACATAAAAAAAATCAAATGTTAGTCCAATCATAGAAAAAAAAACCTAAAAATAGACATAAGAGAAAAATGATAAAATAGTCCCAGAAAAAAAACTACAGCCTAGATTGTGTCATAAGATTACTACCTTTATCAACTGTCACACGTGCTTTGTGATTTCCATGCTCATGTGCGGTTGTGGTAAGAGGTATATACTATAGGTCATACCATCAGACCTCTGACAGTTAGGATTTCAGAGCATGTCAGATTGATTAAAAGAAAGGACTAGGGCTGCCCATTTTTCAGACATTTTTCTAACTGTTCGTTAGGTAGCATACACAATTTTCAATTCATAGGAATAGACTACATTGAACAACATCCAACAGGTGGAGATAGACATGTAGCAGAGCCTCCCGCCCGCTACTTATTTTACTGGGCCCTACCAGAATAAGCCCTGTTAGGTGCAGGCAGTGGTTGGGTTAATTCCTTCCAAAAAGGCCTTGTGTGCTTTTGCAGCCTTAGATGCATTTGCTGTATCTAAGGCTGGGCATAGCAACAACCAGAAAGTGCCAGCCTGAGGGAAAGATACTTATTGGTTCATCTGTTGTATGTGATGACCTATCAGTATTCAGACCTGCTCTGTTATGTGGTGGGGTTACAAACATCTCCTCAGGATTGATTCTGGCACTTTCTCAGAAGTGAGTTAGTTCTGTTTCCTCCCCCTGAGGAGTGGGAGTGTGGAAGTTTATCTTGAGACTATCAGGGACAATAGTCTGGATGGGGCCTGCAAGGCCTTATCACTTAAGGAGGGATATATTGTCTGCTGACTTCTGAGTAAAGGAATAAAGAACCAGTTGCATCATAACTTCTTGATTCTCAGACAGTGATCACAAGAACAAGGTGTCAGTATGGACTCTCCTTCCATCCAAAGGACCCATGCTGACTGGAGGTGCTGCACCCATGACTAAGATACTCTGTAAACCTGTCCTGTTCTCCCCACAACACCGCAGAGCACTCAGCCCTCCTGTTGCACCACCACACAAACGGAGTAGCCAGAGGAGAAGATAACCCCAATCTCACTTAAGGGGGGGGGGGAGGTTACAAGGGCTACAGACAGAATACTCTCAAAAATGTGAAATGTATTGGATCTTCACATTAGATACTCTCTATCCTAGAGGTATCAATATTGAATGGGAACTGAAACATTTCATTCAAGATTTATATAATAGATCCTTTAAATATTAGACATTAAATATTAGTCATCATATATTTTTCGTTTGTTCTTGACATCTATGATGTCTAGTCAATATTTGATGTTTTCACACATTTTAATATTTATCTTTGTTCAATCCTTTTTATCAATGGTTCTTGTATTTAAACTTTAAAAAATACAAAAGGTATCATAATATTTAAATATCATTATATTAGAGCACTACAGTATATCGGGGCAGTGTCAGTACTGATGGATATAACGAATAAATATATATTCATAACTTTCAGGGGGGGGGATTTATGTCCTTTGTAATGGAGCCGGTGCACTTATATTTATGTGTGTGCAACAGTATGGTGATTATCGCCATCGGGTCTCTCCTGTATGGCTGATTGTGTACTGGACTTTTGCTGCGTGGTCCTCCTGTTAAGAATTGCAGTTACG
The DNA here is from genome assembly GCF_040206685.1 of Ascaphus truei. NCBI lineage: Eukaryota > Metazoa > Chordata > Amphibia > Anura > Ascaphidae > Ascaphus > Ascaphus truei. The sequence goes on along the minus strand of NC_134485.1, from coordinate 122,209,754 downwards.
CTGAAACAATGACAAAATAGTGATCATTATTAAAATGGGAAAATTAATAAAGCAATTTTATTTCCTATAAAGATAACAAAAGGACATCATACCTGCTGCCTGCATATACAGCTGTTTTACAGCAATGGATATTATATTACACCATTCATCTACATCAGGCAGGTGCTAATAGAAGATTTATGTCTCTTACAATGGCCCAGAGACTTAACCACACCCCCACTCTGTGACAATATTTAATGATCACTCGAAGTGATACGTCTCCCTTGAGGAAGCGTGCAAGCCACGTGAAACGTGCGTCAGGTGTTAATGATTTAATGACGCTGGTAGAGTATGTTCGCGGTCAGGCGCCCTACAATCATTGAAACTCTTGTATCATAGTTCTTTCTTACATTATGCCTTACTTTGTCTATTGTAACCTTCTAATACTGTATGTAGCAACGATTTCTGATGTTGATTGGTTATTGTGACATTATTACCGTAAATGTTTCTTTTGGAGCATAGATTTCCTGCTCTATGTCACGAAGTGCTCACCACAAACAAGGCAGGATCACGAGGCTGAGGTGGGGATATTGGTAGCCACCGACCAACATCCGAGCAGACACATCCGAAGTGCAGAGTGGTAGTCGTGTAGCCGGGTCAGGGTAGGAGAGGTCAGATTGGTCAAGGTACTTGCCGTGGTCAAGGAATGAAGAGGTCGGATAGTCGTTGATGTGGTGCCGGGGTCCAGGGGTGGAAAGAGTAGAATAGTTGAGTCCGTAGCCGTGGCCAAGAGGTCAGGAGTCTCGGTGCAAGCTGAGGTCAAAATACACAAAGTGAAACAAGACGACAAGGCAACGGGAAGCTGGAGGTAATCACACAAAATATATAGCACAGGGAGCCAACGAGGAGGCTGCAGGGAGTGGGCATCATTGGTACAGATGCAGCGGCCGTTATTTTAAGGCATCACGGTGCCGTTTTCATGTGCGCTGCTGTACTCCACGCGGCCAATCGCCCCAGGCACGTACATTTATCGAGGTTGCTTTGTTTGAATTTTATGGATTGTGTGTAATTATATGCAATGAAATGAATGAATTGTAATGTGTATAGTCTGTGCTACTGTGCTACTGTGTCAATTTCAGGTGTTTAAAAGCCAGAGCACTAAAATGCCATTTTATGCACTCGCCTGCACTCGCGTCTTAAGGCGGTACGGTTGGAAGTAATCCCGCGCCATCACATGGGTATTCCGAAGTATAAACCGCGTGATTTCGTAAAATTATGACCGCTGCATCTGCATGCTCTGTACCGATAATCAGGGGCGGAGTAAGTAGCAGCTGTGGGATAATGGATTAAATTAACCGCTTGAGTGCCTGTCTCCGCGCGATGGCTGTGCGTAGTCCGAGCTCGCTGTGCGCTGCCCATGTCATCAAAGAGGTGGAGCCTGGAGGCAGTCCCTGTGGTGTCTCTCATCCTATCGATGCCTGCGAGGAGGTTGTGGCTGATGTGCATCAACCATGATGTCGTGGGATGTGTCACGGGGGTGGAGCCTGGAGAAGATCTCTGCAGTGTCTCCCCTTCTAGTAACTCAGTGCCTGGGTGCAGGTTGTGTCTGATGTGCATCGCTAGATGCGTGATGGGGGCAGGGCCTCACGCCGATCCTCACAGTACCCACCCTTCAGGAGCAACCTCTGGGCATCTCAAGGATGGGTACTTCGAGTCTTCAAATCCCGATAAACAGACCAGCTTTTTGAAGAGACAAACATATCCCTTTGAGAAAGTCGCCACCGAGTGGCGAAACGTGTCAGGGCAAAGCAGCGTCATTACGTTATCATCCTGGGACTGTTTGATCATGGTCGGCATACGTCCCTTGTGCCGGAGGCTGACAGCGCTAATTGCACACCGTAGCTGGTGTTTTTATCGGGATTTGAAAACCCAAGACTAGCCGCCAAGTACAAACTGCACGTGGATCATCTTTGAGGGGCAGCTGAGTCCGTTCCTGGGCTGTACAAGTTGGTCACAGATACACATTGTGGATTTCACCTGAGGACCAACCAGTTGGCGTTGACATCATTGTTCACTAAATGCTTGTTTTCATTCTTCCCTTGTGAGTGAGCTTATTCCCTCCCTTTCCATTTCCTTTATTAAATGTGAAACGTTTTTACGCTATGGGCCATGCGCTTTCTTCTCTTCTTTTGTTATATATATATATATATATATATATATATATATATATATATATATATAAAACAGCTGCTATCACCAAAGTGAGAGCAAAGAAACAGCACTCTCAGGTATAAAGAAAAACAATGTACAGTAGTAGGCAATACAAAATGAACACAGAGACAAACCAACGTTTCGGTCCTCTAAGGACCTTACTCAGGGTAGTGCTAAGGGGCACTGGCACACAGAAGATTGGGGCTAATTGTGGATCCACTAATTAACCAAACATTGAGAACTCATGACATCATTATCCAGCGCCGACAGGCGGCGGCCATCTTGGAGCCTATGTAAACAAATCCAAATGAACATGCGTTCAATGACCTGTTCATTCTGCGGAAGGGTACGGTAGAGGAGCTCCGGCTGTTTGTTGAGTATTTAAATAATATTCCTCCAAATATACGCTTCACGGTTAACTACAGTAAAGCAGAGATAGTATTTCTGGATATGGTTGTGTACAAGGGACCTGCTTCCCTCTTGACGCGTATACACCACAAGACCACAGATCGTAATACACTACTACTGGTAAGTAGCCACCATCCGGGGGCCCTCAAGAGGGGGTTACTGTACCCTATTCACAGTTTCTCTGGGTCCAGTGGATCACCAGTTAGCCGGATGAATGTGAAAAGGCTTTACAAGCCATGAGAAGAAGATTTCTGGAAAGGGGCTACGATGCATATGATGTGGATGAATCACTAGCCAGAGCCAGAGATGTCCCTCGGAACCAACACCTTTAGACCTGCCTCCCGAACAAACACGACAGATCGCTTTAATATTAACACTACTTTTAGTACAGTCTCGGGTGTTATTAAACAAAGCATTCTTAGACATTGGCACATCCTGACAGTGGACAAGAAGATCGGAAAATTATTTAACAAACCACCCCTTTTCTGTTACAGGAGAGGCCCGAGCCTTGGTGACGTACTGACACAGGCAGATTCTGTGGCTAAATATAGTGGTCCTACGAATTGGCTCACCAGACCATCGGGGGTGCACAAATGCCAGGGGTGCATTAATTGCCAATTTCTAATTTTGGGCAATAAGTTTAGTCATCCACATAGTGGTAAAAGCATAAAGATCAGAAATTACCTTAATTGTGAAAGCAAGTATGTTGTGTATCTTATACGCTGCCCATGTGGCCTCCACTATGTGAGTAAGACCACACGCCTGTTCAAAGAGCGTGTGGCTTTACATCGCTCGGCTATTAGAAAGGCACTTTCAGATACAAGCTGTGTGGATGAGCTTAAGATGCAGCCGGTAGCAAGACATTTCAAAAGATGCATGCACAGTCTGGCTATGCTCAGGTGCATGCCCATTCTCCAGGCATATGCACGGCCCCGTGGGGGAGATGGGGGCAAGCTACTATTACACCTAGAGATGCATACTGTATGATCTTTGAACTTGACACCCGTTCTCCCCGTGGTCTTAATGAAGACTTCAAGCTCAGTTGTTTTTTATAGATGATTTAGGAGTTCACCTTCCATGTTAGCCTGCATATCATGATTTACGTATTTCGCTTTATATATTCCTTTTGACATTTCAACAAGTGTAGTTCATGGTTAGATATATTCTATGCAGTACACGAATATTTTTCATTTAGTCATATGTTAGGTGTTTATCATTTTTTTCTCTTAATTGTGCTTATCCATATATTTGCCCACATATCCGGTTCCCATTGTTTTTAATCATCCCTATTTGTGTGTTCACTTCATGTTCCCTCACTGCTTTCCCTTGGTTTCATTCCAGAGGGCTCACGTCATACTCTTACTGGCACGATTGGCTGGTCCCTGTTTGGGCACTATGGAGGCGATGCATGCGCAGTCACGAATTCGTTGCCTGGATACACAATGCTTACAGTTGCATTACAGGCCACCAGAGGGCTGTCCTCTGCTGACACATGCTGATTTGGATTTGTTTACATAGGCTCCAAGATGGCCGCAGCCTGTCGGCGCTGGATAATGATGTCATGAGTTCTCAGTGTTTGGTTAATTAGTGGAACCCCAATAAGTCACAGAGGGTGGTTATGGGTATATATATCTTCTGTGTGCCAGTGCCCCTTATCACAACCCTGAGGAAGGTCCTTAGAGGACCGAAATGTTGGTTTGTCTCTGTGTTCATTTTGTATTGCCTAATACATTGTTTTTCTTTATACCTGAGAGTGCTGTTTCTTTGCTCTCACTTTGGTGATAGCAGCTATTACTGTACATGTATTGTGATTATGAAGCAGGCAACTTGAACTTTGCCTATTTTGCTTGGAGTGCCATCTGTTCTGGTTTATTTTATATATATATATATATATATATATATATATATATAAATATATATAGTAGCAATGTCACGAAACTTAAATAATTTCTTCTAAGGCATGTGATGTAATATCAGTAACACTATCCAAGAACTGACTTCCTCGATAGCTCTGATTCACACAACCAAAAATGCCTATCCACAGTGAATCATGTTTCCTGCTGGAAATGACAAAACTTCCTTACTAGGCTGTTATAATTTATATTCCACTTTATCAGGAAAGGGTTGAATAGTGTTTCACATTTTTTTTCTGTGGTCGGAAGGGAGATGCATCCTTTTCAGGGAGGAAAGAGCTACAATGAGTCAAGGATGACAAAATTAAAATTAGTACCAGGCACATTAATAAGTGGCAGAATATAGGGAGTGGGTATATTTAACTGCTTTGTTGCCAAAGGGGCATTGCTGGCTCCTAGGGTAGAAAAGAGATTAATAGAATAAAATAAAAAAAGTAATTGAGACTTTATGAAGTACATTATTAGTATTAAGTGCTAAAATGTTTAAAGTTAATGTTTCATCTTCATTGAACCTATTTTTAGCTTCACCTCAAATATATATATATATATAAAACAGTGGTTGACAAATCACCAAAAAATCTACTCGCCACACAAAAAAATCTACTCGCCACCTAGTACCAAACGTGTGCTGCTTGGGCCAATATTTACTCGCCCGGGGGTTAAATCCACTCGCCCGGGGCGAGCAAATGTATAGGTTTGTCGAACACTGTATATATATATATATATATATTAGACAAAAGAGAAAGAAAAAGCGCCCAATCCATGTGTAAATTCTGATATAAAAAGTTTAATTTACCATAGACAGACAATTGCACACTCACACTTTTTCTCCGACAACCCGGATGAGCTTCTTGTGGTTCCCGGTCTGCACGGCTGTACAAGAAGCTCATCCGGGTTGTCGGAGAGAGGCTTAAACGGTGACACCAATAGCAGCAGTAACATCTTGCAGTGCAAACAACCGCATGAAAACGGAAGATAGCAGTGGAAGTCTGACGTCCGCCTGGTGCATGGGCTTGTTCCATAAAATGCTTTTAAAACACTGAAAAAGTGTGAGTGTGCAATTGTCTGTCTATGGTAAATTAAACCTTTTATATCAGAATTTACACATGGATCGGGCGTTTTTTCTTTCTCTTTTGCTATAATAGGTATCGTTGGGAGGTTGGTGAGCCCAAGAAGAAAGCTGCCCGGACCATATTTTTCTTTTTATAGGATTCATATGGACACATAAGTATTGTTTCATTTTTTATTCAAATGTTGTCATTTTTCCACATTTTTTAGAGACTATTCTTTTCATGTTTTATTTTGTTCATATGATCAGACTTTTGTGCATTTTTCACATATCTTATTGGTATTTTTATTTTTCATTTTGTTAGACACTTTTTTTTTTTTTTATTACATATATTTTTTATATTTTTTATATTTTATACATCACTTTGTTCCATATCACAATTTTTATATTAATAATTTTATTGTTATTAGGCATCTGTGCAGGGTGTGTCGTCTTGCAGGTCGGGACCAGGGTTGCAGCAATTTGGGTGTATGCTGATACGGGCGCTGTCTTATATTTCTTTTTATATATATATATATATATATATATATATATATATATATATATATATATATGTAACGGTTTTACGGGCCCCCACCCAATCTCACATTGGCCCCTGTGGTCCACTGGCCCAATTACATGCCTGTATGTTGTGTGGTGCACCTGCTGGCTTACAGGACTCCTGAGTCTCCCGCTTGGTTGGTATGGGGATATCAGCACGACAGGCACCTGAGGTAGTGTGATCAGAGTCTTACTCACATACGATGCAGCGCCTCCACCTCCTCAGAATCTCTGCGGCTGCAGCAGGATGTATCTTATGAGGACCTCCTCTGTGGTACCTCCTTCTGTAGAATGACTCCACACTCACACAGAAGGGTTGTAGTGAACAAGGGCATCTTTATTGTCATCTTCATGGACAGACTGCCCTTCATAGCGGTCATGCTAGCCGCTCATTTCTTTGCTGCACTCCATTGGGAAGGTTCCTCCTCTCCTAATAGAGTTGCTCTCCACCTCTCCCCTAAGGGAGATTCACCAGCTTGTCTCTCTGCCAGTTGAGCTGCACAGACTTACAGCTCTTGCATCAGACACTGCAACACTGTTGCAGACCTCCACATGACTCTCCTGAAAACAGTCAGAACACAGACTGAACACCTAACTTTAGGCAGTGTTTTATATAGACTCAGAAAAGACAGCCCTCTGTGTCACCAACAGTGGACACAGAGCATGTTTTCACTTCCCTTGTTACATATGACACCTCACCATGGTGTAGGGCAAACCTCCATGATTGTTGCTGGCAACCCTGCATACTTACCAGGTTTACTGCCAGCATGAGAAGGAGCTGTATACCATTTTTATACATGGCTACATATATATATATATATATATATATATATATATATATATATCACAACAAAACAAAAATTAAGGAGCGCCTATTATTACAACCTGCCTAACTGTGAGCAAGTTAGCTACTGTGTTGAGACAACCTATGGGGTGGCCAGAGGGGGTATTAATTATAAAATGGATCCTATGTTATAGGGGTAACACATGTTAAGTAAAATTAACTTTAATAAAAACTATTAAAAAAAAAAAAAATTAAAAAAAAATATATATTAAAAAATACATAAAAATTATTGAAAAAACACCAAAACCTTAAAAAACATAGAGTCCAGTTCCAATAAAGTGCATCCAGGTAATGGCAGCCCGTTTAAAAGGGATCACAACTCCCTTGTAGATACCTATGAAAGAAAAAGAGAAAAAAACAGGCGCACACCTAGTGCATTAAAGTAAAACAAACAATTTATGGAACATTAAAAAAGACAAATGCCCACTCACAAGTCAAACGGTAAAATAAAGCAGTTATGAGATTGGCTCTCATATGCCAGCAGTAGCGTCCGGATCAGCAATGGAGACCTGTCCTACACGTGTGGCTCAGTCTCCTTCACCGGAAGTGACGTCCTCCCGGTCGTGTGCCCCGCAATAGGAAATCCCTCCGGGAACCACAGGAACCACAGCCTGTGCCCTAGCTTGCTTGCGTCTGGCTGCTGCACTACCAGGAGTGGTAAGGATGTGTCCGCTTTTCTTGTCTGGCTCGCCGCTCTCACACTGCAATCCAAGTAGTCCGCGATAGCTGCATTCAGTGGGAAAGTGCCTCCTCCGTCTTAGCCACGCCACCAGGGCGTGGCTAAGACGGAGGAGGCACTTTCCCACTGAATGCAGCTATCGCGGACTACTTGGATTGCAGTGTGAGAGCGGCGAGCCAGACAAGAAAAGCGGACACATCCTTACCACTCCTGGTAGTGCAGCAGCCAGACGCAAGCAAGCTAGGGCACAGGCTGTGGTTCCTGTGGTTCCCGGAGGGATTTCCTATTGCGGGGCACACGACCGGGAGGACGTCACTTCCGGTGAAGGAGACTGAGCCACACGTGTAGGACAGGTCTCCATTGCTGATCCGGACGCTACTGCTGGCATATGAGAGCCAATCTCATAACTGCTTTATTTTACCGTTTGACTTGTGAGTGGGCATTTGTCTTTTTTAATGTTCCATAAATTGTTTGTTTTACTTTAATGCACTAGGTGTGCGCCTGTTTTTTTCTCTTTTTCTTTCATATATATATATATATATATATATAGAAACAACAGAGAGAACAGCAACCTTGTAAGAAGCACACGGACATAAATTAAAGTGTAACAAAAAAAGAGTTTATTAGGATGAGTTAAAACAGGGGATAAAGTTTAAAAGAAGAGGGGGGCTCAACACTACCAGACAATGTGGACGTGGAAGCAAGGGTCTAAACATAGATCCAAAACGTGACATGCACAGGACACAGGGGCTCTATGTGAGCACACCTGTATAGTAATAAACCCACACTGAAAAAATTTATCCACTTAGAAAAATTCACCATATAAACATGTACAATGGTTGCATAGAGTGGATACAATGCTTGTATTAATAGCAAAGTGAGATATACGTCACCACTCAGTGTAGGGATGTCAACGCAAAAAGGTAGGTCAGAGCTCCATGTCAGATGGAAAGAGGTAGGGGCCCCTTTCAGCAAGACTCCCACTCCAACGCGTTTCGACTTAAAACGGTCTTCTTCGGGGAGTGGTGAGGGGAGGAATGAGCTAGTATATATAGGCAGGGAATTGCAGCTCTATTCGCGCCAAAAACATTTAAATTGCTAACAGCTGTGTTAGAGAAATGAATACAGGGAACATAATCACATCATGGGGTCTGGAGTAGCTTAACTGAGCTCTCATAGGTCATAAATTGTCAGGTGGTATAATTCTATTCCTCCCATATGTAAATCCTGTATTAACGTGAATAACGTCATGACGCAATAACGCGATGATGTCATTGCGTACTGTATTGTCATAGTTACCACTGAACACTCTTCAGAGCGGCTACTCATGAGAGGAGAGTGGAAGGAAGTCGCAAGTGACTGATACTCACTGCAGGAACCTGTATGTGAATCGGGAGGCAGTGCGAGTGACGTCATCACGCACTTACACGCATCTATATTGGGTAGTCAAGGCAACCATGTAAACATAATAAACACGGCTGGAAGCAGAGAAATAAACTACAGAGGAATAACTTAGAGCTGTAAGCAGCTAGAAGTTACTACATCAACCCGTGTGTAAGTCGGGAGATGATACATATGACGTCATCACATATTTGCATATATTAGCATTAGATAGTTAAATCAACCACATAAACAAAATAGGGACGACTGAGGGCAGGAAAATAAACCACAGAGGGCCACCATAAAGGTAATGAGAGAATAACAGGACAATATAAGCACAAAATGTAAACTATGAAATGATACATATGATAAAAAGTTCGTGAAATACACACTACACATGTGATTTATGTGCTATAATAGTAGCTGGAAACAGACAAATAAAATGAACATGGACATAGATCAGATATGGAAAGAACAACAAGGATGGTATTGAACATTATGCATTGAAAGATGCCCTTGTTCACTACATTATGCATTCAATTGGCCAACAATGATAATACAGATGGACAGGCAAAAATCACCAATGTCCAAAAGCTAGATGGTTATGTTGTTACAGTATGCTGTCATAAAAGAACAGTATCTGTATAAGTAAGTAATGCCTCCTTATTCCTAGAAAGGTATTTGAAAGCTGTAAATTCCAAAATATTATTACTGGATTCTTTGAAAATATCATGCTGATAAAGTGAAACATTGAAGGAAACCTTAATAGATTTCAAAGTCATGAGTCTTGATGCATATTTCAGTCCATAGTAGGTCACCCATCCATATGTCATGGAAGTGATGGATAAGCCGAAACGAAGTACGAGATATCGAATCACTCTTCTATTAGAAGGTTATTTTGAAAGACTCCGTATTATAACAGGTAGGCAGGGCTTCCATCATTAGGTCAAAAATCAAGAGTCTCTTCCAGAATAGGGTAATGGCAGAAAAGTTACTGTCTCAAAGGCATAGAGATAGTCCAATTGCAGAGCGAGAAATCGCAGGTAGAGGTGCTTCATGAAGAATAGTTGGAATAATCTTAATGTGGATAAAGTGGTCCAGATATAGACTGAAAGCATCCTGATGGGAATAACATCTGTATCAACTGTGTAGAAAGAGATAGTCTATTGGTACAGGGGTAATCCAGTAGTGAAGATCCTTTGTAAAGACTGGATAGATGGAAAGTCCTGTTGTTGATGGTCGGTTCCCATGTAGGGAAGGTTAATCTTCCAGTATTGGAGAAGGTGGTAAAGTTGCATTCTTCCACAGGAACCACGAACCAACAGTCCTGGGCAAATATGCTGGTTCACAGTATCAACATATATGGGAGGGACAGAGTGGAAAATCCAAACATTAGAGCATTTCAGACCAAGTTACAGGAAAACAAATCAAGACAGAGGGGCAATGTTTATAAGAACATGGCATATCCGAGATAATCGTTCAAACCACGTGGTATCATTGTGCCCAGTTGCACGATCCATCTGCACTCCCTCCTCAACAGAGCCTTTTCAAGGTCACCACTCCGGGTGCCGAGAGAGACCCTGTCGAAGGCAAATGCAGAAAGGACCGTACTGTCGGACCCATGGCATCGCAAGAAGTGGCGTGCAACTGAGCTAATTTTCTTGCAGGAATCTACATCTCTTTGCGCATTTTTGATGTTACGAGTGTGTTCCAACACGCGAAAGCGTAATTCTCTGGTGGTCATGCCCACATAGGCAAGGCCACAGGGACATTCAAGATGATACACTACTCCTTTGCTCTTACAATTTAAGAAAGAGAGTATCTTATATGTGTGTGTTTTGTTAGAGTTCTCGAATGTAGATGTTTGATGCATGTGTCTGCACGCTGAGCACATGCCGCATTTGTAGAAGCCCTGCTTGCGTTTTTGGGATAGAAAGGTGGGATGGGCCTGAGGAACATAGTGGCTCCGTGTCAATTTGTCCCCTAAATTGGGGGATCTCCGACTTGTCAAGCTGGCACGATCGCCAAGTGTGTTCCTAAGGTCAGGGTCTATCATAAGGGTCCCCCAGTGTTTTTGAAGAATACCCCTAAGGTCTGACCACTGTTGGTTGCAGGTGCTAATGAATCTTATTTGCCTCCTACCCTTGTATTTGGGTCTTACTTGTAGTAGGCTCTCACGGGTTACTTTAAGACTGTTGTTATAGCCTTTCTGGATATGGCATTTGGTATACCCCCGATTAAGAAACCTAGTTTTGAATTCTTTTGCTCTAGTTTGATAGACCCTGACCTTAGGAACACACTTGGCGATCGTGCCAGCTTGACAAGTCGGAGATCCCCCAATTTAGGGGACAAATTGACACGGAGCCACTATGTTCCTCAGGCCCATCCCACCTTTCTATCCCAAAAACGCAAGCAGGGCTTCTACAAATGCGGCATGTGCTCAGCGTGCAGACACATGCATCAAACATCTACATTCGAGAACTCTAACAAAACACACACATATAAGATACTCTCTTTCTTAAATTGTAAGAGCAAAGGAGTAGTGTATCATCTTGAATGTCCCTGTGGCCTTGCCTATGTGGGCATGACCACCAGAGAATTACGCTTTCGCGTGTTGGAACACACTCGTAACATCAAAAATGCGCAAAGAGATGTAGATTCCTGCAAGAAAATTAGCTCAGTTGCATGCCACTTCTTGCGATGCCATGGGTCCGACAGTACGGTCCTTTCTGCATTTGCCTTCGACAGGGTCTCTCTCGGCACCCGGGGTGGTGACCTTGAAAAGGCTCTGTTGAGGAGGGAGTGCAGATGGATCGTGCAACTGGGCACAATGATACCACGTGGTTTGAACGATTATCTCGGATATGCCATGTTCTTATAAACATTGCCCCTCTGTCTTGATTTGTTTTCCTGTAACTTGGTCTGAAATGCTCTAATGTTTGGATTTTCCACTCTGTCCCTCCCATATATGTTGATACTGTGAACCAGCATATTTGCCCAGGACTGTTGGTTCATGGTTCCTGTGGAAGAATGCAACTTTACCACCTTCTCCAATACTGGAAGATTAACCTTCCCTACATGGGAACCGACCATCAACAACAGGACTTTCCATCTATCCAGTCTTTACAAAGGATCTTCACTACTGGATTACCCCTGTACCAATAGACTATCTCTTTCTACACAGTTGATACAGATGTTATTCCCATCAGGATGCTTTCAGTCTATATCTGGACCACTTTATCCACATTAAGATTATTCCAACTATTCTTCATGAAGCACCTCTACCTGCGATTTCTCGCTCGGCAATTGGACTATCTCTATGCCTTTGAGACAGTAACTTTTCTGCCATTACCCTATTCTGGAAGAGACTCTTGATTTTTGACCTAATGATGGAAGCCCTGCCTACCTGTTATAATACGGAGTCTTTCAAAATAACCTTCTAATAGAAGAGTGATTCGATATCTCGTACTTCGTTTCGGCTTATCCATCACTTCCATGACATATGGATGGGTGACCTACTATGGACTGAAATATGCATCAAGACTCATGACTTTGAAATCTATTAAGGTTTCCTTCAATGTTTCACTTTATCAGCATGATATTTTCAAAGAATCCAGTAATAATATTTTGGAATTTACAGCTTTCAAATACCTTTCTAGGAATAAGGAGCCATTACTTACTTACAGTATACAGATACTGTTCTTTTATGACAGCATACTGTAACAACATAACCATCTAGCTTTTGGACATTGGTGATTTTTGCCTGTCCATCTGTATTATCATTGTTGGCCAATTGAATGCATAATTTTCAACAATACCATCCTTGTTGTTCTTTCCATATCTGATCTATGTCCATGTTCGTTTTATTTGTCTGTTTCCATCTACTATGATAGCACATAAATCACATGTGTAGTGTGTATTTCACGAACTTTTTATCATATGTATCATTTCATAGTTTACATACTTGTGCTTAAGTCCTGTTATTCTCTCATTACCTTTATGGTGGCCCTCTGTGGTTTATTTTCCTGCCCTCAGTCGTCCCTATTTTGTTTATGTGGTTGCTTTAACTATCTCATGCTAATATATGCAAATACGTGATGACGTCATATGTATCATCTCCCGACTTACACACGGGTTGATGTAGTAACTTCTAGCTGCTTACGGCTCTAAGTTATTCCTCTGTAGTTTATTTCTCTGCTTCCAGCCGTGTTTATTATGTTTACATGGTTGCCTTGACTACCCAATATAGATGCGTGTAAGTGCGTGATGACGTCACTCGCACTGCCTCACGATTCACATACGGGTTCCTGCAGTGAGTATCAGTCACTTGCGACTTCCTTCCACTCTCCTCTCATGCGTAGCCGCTCTGAAGAGTGTTCAGTGGTAACTATGACAATACAGTACGCAATGACATCATCGCGTTATTGCGTCATGACGTTATTCACGTTAATACAGGATTTACATATGGGAGGAATAGAATTATACCACCTGACAATTTATGACCTATGAGAGCTCAGTTAAGCTACTCCAGACCCCATGATGTGATTATGTTCCCTGTATTCATTTCTCTAACACAGCTGTTAGCAATTTAAATGTTTTTGGCGCGAATAGAGCTGCAATTCCCTGCCTATATATACTAGCTCATTCCTCCCCTCACCACTCCCCGAAGAAGACCGTTTTAAGTCGAAACGCGTTGGAGTGGGAGTCTTGCTGAAAGGGGCCCCTACCTCTTTCCATCTGACATGGAGCTCAGACCTACCTTTTTGCGTTGACATCCCTACACTGAGTGGTGATGTATATCTCACTTTGCTATTAATACAAGCATTGTATCCACTCTATGCAACCATTGTACATGTTTATCAGGTGAATTTTTCTAAGTGGATACATTTTTTCAGTGTGGGTTTATTACTATACAGGTGTGCTCACATAGAGCCCCCTGTGTCCTGTGCATGTCACGTTTTGGATCTATGTTTAGACCCTTGCTTCCAGGTCCACATTGTCTGGTAGTGTTGAGCCCCCCCTCTTCTTTAAAACTTTATCCCCTGTTTTAAGTCACCCTAATAAACTCTTTTTTTGTTACACTTTACTTTATGTCCGTGTGCTTCTTACAAGGTTGCTTTTCTCTCTGTTGTTTCTATATTATTTCAACCTTTAGCACCACTGTTGAGTTTAACTAACACTTGACTTACTGATAGTTGTTTTGGACACTATTGATTTGAGTGTTGAGCGATATTTCTGTGTGTTTCATATATATATATACAGTGGTTGACAAATCACCAAAAAATCTACTCGCCACACAAAAAAATCTACTCGCCACCTAGTACCAAACGTGTGCTGCTTGGGCCAATATTTACTCGCCCGGGGGTTAAATCCACTCGCCCGGGGCGAGCAAATGTATAGGTTTGTCGAACACTGCCCTGAGGAAGGTCCCGTTGGGAGGACCGAAACGTTGGCGGCCTTGTGTTACTGAATACACTTTTTTGATACCATACCTGCAGTGTGCTGTCTCTTTTTGGCTATCAGGATCCCCTGGTCTCCATATGTCTACATACTCTCTATGGGACAAGCATCTGCCTCCTGCAACAAAACCGTGAGTGCTAATCTCCATACCTGACTATATATATATATATATATATATATATATATATAATCAAAAAATAAATAGATGATACCGTTCTGTGGCTAACGAAATGCTTTTATTTGTGCGAGCTTTCGAGATACACTGATCTCTTCTTCCGGCGATGTTACAATGAATGAAACAAGCAAAAGCTATACTGATACCTCTACATGAATATATATATATATATATATATATATATATATATATATATATATATATATATATATATATATATGCTTATATATATGTTGTGGGTATTTTGGGGGTTCAATATGAGCTTGTAGGTGTTCTGTATGATATATATATATATATATATATATCATACAGAACACCTACAAGCTCATATTGAACCCCCAAAATACCCACAACATATATATAAGCATATAAGTTTCACAGAGGAGTGCTACTGAGCATGGCAATATATATACTGTATTTAAAACCAGAGACATAACATAAAACACAGACAAAGCTCAGTGCACATCCAGAAAAACTTATATACGGTACAGTGCCTAAATATACATGTATAAATAACTAATAAATAAAATGGTCTTTTAGTTTAACATTTTGGCCAAATTGTTGTAAGCCCTTGAGCCAACTGCACGGCATACCACGTTTCAAGGGTCCCTAACACTAATATAGATTCTTAATAACCTGTGCATTGCCAGGAAGAATGATTTATAATAAATCTGTCAATATTAGTTGCAAAAGTTCTAAGTCTGATTGATATATATATATATATATATATTTATATATATATATAGCCTACACACACACACACACACACACACACACACACACACACACACACACACACACACACACACACACACACACACACACACACACACACACACACACACACACACACACACACACACACACACACATCCTATACATTAACCATTACACAGTATGTGTATATATATATATATATACACACACACAAGAAAACAGAAAAGAAAAGAGATACGGCACCACCCAGACCTACTTAACGTATGAAAAGGCAAATGATGATGAAAATCTATGCTGTTCAGGACTAATAAAGATATAATAAAAAATATAAAAAAATATATATAAAATAAATTAATAAACAAACAAATAAATAAATAATGTCCAGATATAAAATACAATACAAATCAAGATGCAGCTCCACACGCAATCCAATTGAGTCTTTGCAGCCTGATTGCAGGGAAACACCACTCCCTTCAAGATATCTACAGAAAAACAGACAAAAAACAGGCGCACTCATAGCGTAGTAAAGTTTCCAAAAATGTATATGGAGTTGAATGTATAAAAATGCACACTCACAAACATAACCGGAATAAAAGCATTCATGAGTAATACTCAATCGCCAGCCATAATGCAGGAAACCAGGCACTCCGGTATGATCGTCTGATGTGGAGGAAATCAAATAGCTTCTACGGTGTACTCCGTGTACCGGAAGAGGTAAGAAGCGTCTTTCCACTCCAAGCCACTCGTCACTGCAATGGGTCTCTGATCACAATCCCGCGAGAACTCGATGACGTCACTGGGCTCTCCGGATAGACTGCAGCAACCCCCGCAAGGATAACAATGTAATGGCTACGCTTGGTATTGATTTACCAAATATAGATAGTCTCGTAAGTGAGATGGCATATAAGTAATAAAACTGGACAGTGTAACGTCCACAGAACACTCCCTACGCGTTTCGTCTCAACAGACTGCGTCAGGGGATAACAGCATAGATGTGAAGCATATTCTTATAGTTAGTTTGACCAATCAGACAACAGAAGAACTAATTACAAAGTGGATATCAGATGTGTAAAGCTCATGTTGATCCCCCAAAATACAAAATGTAATAATATACATGGCTTACAACAATTTGGCCAAAATGTTAAACTAAAAGACCATTTTATTTAATAGATATCAATACATGTATATTTAGGCACTGTACCGTGTATAAAGTTTTGCTGGATGTGCATTGAGCCCTGTCTGTGTTTCATGTTCGTCTCTGGTTTTAAATGTATATTGCCATGCTCAGTAGCACTCCTCTGTGACACTTATACGCTTATATATATGTTGTGGTTATTTTGGGGGTTCAACATGAGCTTGTGGGTGTTCTATATGTGTTACAATTCTTGTTCAGCTGGTCTTAACTGATTGGAGGGTGGCAACCTCCTACCTAATTTAAGCTCACCCCCTCCCACTTTTAAATGGTTAAAAGCTTACTCCATAGCATCTCCCACTCTCAGGGGAACTTGCCTGCTTGCAGTGTGATTGTGACAACTCTAATACAGAGTGCTTTTCCTGGTAATGTACAGGTTAATAAAAGCTTCAATCAGACTTAGAACTTTGCAACTAATTTTGACAGATTTATTATAAATCATTCTTCCTGGCAATGCACAGGTTATTAAGAATTTATATTAGTGTAGGGACCCTTGAGGTGTGGTCTGTCGTGCAGTGGCTCAGGGGCTTACAACAATTTGGCTAAAATGTTAAACTAAAAGACCATTTTATTTAATAGATATCAATACATGTATATTTAGGCACTGTACCGTGTATAAAGTTTTGCTGGATGTGCATTGAGCTCTGTCTGTGTTTCATGTTCGTCTCTGGTTTTAAATGTACAGTATATTGCCATGCTCAGTAGCACTTCTCTGTGACACTTATACGCTTATATATATGTTGTGGTTATTTTGGGGGTTCAACATGAGCTTGTGGGTGTTCTATATAGATTCATATATTAACAGATGATATGGATACTGGAAAATGCCAGAAAAGAGACTCAGAGGGAACAGCAGATTGAAGGAAAATACCCATAATACCTATATCATAAATGATAGGGGGAAGGGGGGAGGGAGGGGTAAAGGGGGGATGGAGGGGGATATATATATATATATATATATATATATATATATATATATATATATATATCAAATAATATGCTATACGGTGGAGGTTTCTTGTTGCCTTTTTCACCCACCATAACTTAAAATGTGATGGTATATATATACACACACAGTTGTGTGAAAAAGAAAGTATACCCTCTTTGAATTCTATGGTTTTACATATCAGGACATAATAACAATCATCTGTTCTTAGCAGGTCTTAAATTAGGTAAATACAACCTCAGATGAACAACAACAAATGACATATTACACCGTGTCATGATTTATTTAACAAAAATAAAGACAAAATGGAGAAGCCTTGTGTGAAAAACTAAGTATACCTTATGATTCAATAGCTTGTAGAACCACCTTTCGCAGCAATAACTTGAAGTCATCGTTTCTGTATAACTTTATCAGTCTCTCACATCGTTGTGGAGGAATTTTGGCCAACTCTTCTTTACAACGTTGATTCAGTTCATTGAGGTTTGTGGGCATTTGTTTAGACACAGCTCTCTTAAGGTCCAGTCACAGCATTTCAATCGGGTTTTGGTCTGGACTTTGACTGGGCCATTGCAACACCTTGATTATTTTCTTTTTCATCCATTCTGTTGTAGATTTGCTGGTGTGCTTGGGATCATTGTCCTGTTGCATGACCCAATTTCGGCCAAGCTTTAGTTGTCAGACTGATGCCTCACATTTGACTCTAGATTACTTTGGTATACAGAGCAGTTCATTGGTGGACTCAATGACTGCATAGTTCCCAGGTCCTGTGGCTGCAGAACAAGCCCAAATCATCACCCCTCCACTACCGTGCTTGACAGTTGGTTCTGGACATTGTTCTAGAAGTCTTGTGGTTTGTTCAGATGCAACTTTGCAAACCTAAGCGGTGCTGCCGTGTTCTATTTAGAGAGAAGAGGCTTTCTCCTGGCAACCCTTCCAAACAAACCATACTTGTTCAGTCTTTTTCTAATTGTAATGTCATGAACTTTAACATTTAACATGTTAACTGAGGCCTGTAGAGTCTGAGATGTAACTCTTATTTTTTTTTGCAATTTCTCTAAGCATTGCACGGTCTGACCTTGGGGTACATTTGCTGGGACGTCCACTCCTGGGAAGATTGGCAACTGTCTTGAATGTTTTCCACTTTTGAATAATCTTTCTCACTGTAGAATGATGTACTTTAAATTGTTTGGAAATGGCCTTATAACCCTTCCCAGATTAATGGACAGCAACAATTGCTTCTCTAAGATCATTGCTGATGTCTTTCCTCCTTGGCATTGTGTTAACACACACCTGAATGCTCCAGACCAGCAAACTGCTAAAACTTCGGCTTTTATAGAGGTGGTCACACTTGCTGATGATCAATTAATCAAGGGCATTTGATTAGCAGCACCCGTCTGCTACTTAGCATCTTAATTCCTATGGAAGCAGTAAGGTTGTACTTAGTTTTTCACACATAGCTTCTCCATTTTGGCTTTATTTTTGTTAAATAAATCATGACAAAAACCTTGCAGTTCAGAAGAGGAGGAGGACTCCTATGTGGCCCTACGTAAAGGACAGCCTTCGTGTGCAACAGAAGCTGCAGGTAAAGTTTATCCCATGGGGTAAGAAAAGACCAGAGATGAACTACAGCGCAGAGCACTTGGCGCAATCATAGGAGTGACTACTAGCCTTTGTGTGACAAAGGCTACCAATACCACCATAAGCAGAAAGACAAGTGAGTCAGACAGAAAGAGTATTGACTGGAAACGGTTCTATGAGGTGTCCCAACAAGATGTTAAACAACTCATCAACAAGCTAGAAGTTTCTCAGCGAGAGGCTTGCACGTTAAAAACAGAGCTTGGCTAAAGTAAAGCAGCAAGTACTATAGGAGTGACTGAGTACCCAGTGGGTCCCCACGGAGTATCCTGAGGAGCTGAAGCCCACCCTGAGCCTTACCCGAGCATCACTGGAAGCAGAATACGGAAAAAAAAACCTCAAATCCTTGGAGTCTGAAAAGTTGAAGTTGGATTAAAGGGTTCTAGAGCTAAAGCGAAAAGCTGAACACACATTCCAGCAACTCACAACTCTGAAGGAGGACAAGCTGGAGAAGCAGAGAGGCTGCTCCATCACCAAAAGTTAGTACACCCAGGCGAAAGGCGTGGAAAACAAAAGCAGTGGCGATCCTAGCGACAAAAACTGCAGAGATCCAAAATCTGAAGGATGCGCTTACGCAAACCCAGAGCAAGCACCAGCAAGAGATGAAGGTGCAGGTTGCTGAGCTCATGATACAGCTCTCCAAAAAATAAGAGTGCGAGGAGGTGTTCTTCCATCAAGTGGTTGACCTGGCACGGCGCTATGAGAGCGAGATGGCCAATGCCCACAAGCTGCTGGACCAGACGGCCAATGAGAGGCCTGCAGCGGGAGCTGGACAAGGTCCAGGAGGAGCATTGGCAGCTGCAGGTCAGAAATAGAGAAAAGGAAACTGATTTAAGCCTTGCTCTGAGTCAGCTAGGAGATGTGGAATCGCGACTCAACTTCAAAGAAGTTGAACTGGCAGCTGCCTTGACTAGGAATAGAAATGCCGAAGGACAGCTTCAAGACCTGAGGAAGGACCTTGCATCTGAGCATGCTGGCCGCAAGAAGGCAGAGAAACAAAAGTGTGACCTAGGCGAGTGTAAGGATTCGGGAGTCACGTCGCCTTCGGCGCGTTCCCACCCTACCTCTGTTCACGTGCAGGGCTCCTTCCAAGGGAACATCATCAGTGCACCAGTAATGTCACCAGGTACTGTGGGGGAAGGCCCCGCCTCCAGCTTGTGCCGCGCATCAGTGGAGTGTTGCGCGCGGTGCGCACATGTGACACGTGTGCAACGCGCCTAAGCTCTGTGGCAACAGAGCTAATCCGCTCTATCACATTCACCTTTCTCCTGCACCTAGCCCAATCACTGCTTCCACTGAGGCCACGCCTCCACTCCGCCTCTCCATAGGATTAGACAGTCCTGCCTATATATGCTCAGGTGTGCCACTGGCACTTTGGCTGAGCATAGATTCATGTTCCGTTGTGCTTACCTGTTCTTTGCCTCCACAGTCTTACCTTGCTGTACCTTGCCCTGTGTACCAACTCGGCTTTGTTTTTGGACTCCGCACCTCTGGAATATTGACCACGGCTACCTCTGACCCTCTGCATCTCTCCAACACTTACCTCGGCACTCAGACAACGACTACTCTCCATTCTCCAACCCCAACTACGGGTAATAGTACCTCCAACGATCCGGACACCTCCTACTCTCACCTTGGCAAGCATAACGATGACTCAACTCTCCAACCCCGACCCGGCTACATCGACCAATCTACACTCCAAATGTGCCCCTGTGGCTGTGGGTGGCGTTTATACCCATTCCCATCTCAGTCCTGTGTCCCGCAATGTTTGTGGTGAGAACAGCATTACAGCGAGGAGCTCGAGGCTCTGAAGACTGAGTGGGATGCTACCCTGGACTCTATTACTGCCCAGCAGGAGGTTTCTAATATGAAGAAGACCTTTAAGAAGGGTGTGGCGGGGGAAGGGAGAACCAGGATTATAATAAACGTCAAGCCCACTTGGTTACCCCTGACCTGTGTTTTGGGGTCCTAGAGTGTCAGCTCTTGGGCCCGGGCATTGTGTATGCATTACTGTGACTGTATGCAAAATATGAGACAATTGCCGTTTGTGTTTTACCGTTTCCAGAGGTGCTGGGACACCCTGCTTCTGCACAGAGCACTAAAAGGTAAAAATGGGACACAAAGGGTTAAGGTATATCCCCACACCCCAGCCAGGTATAAGACGAATGTTTCTTTGATTAAAATAGGGTTCAGGGGGAAAATCATATTATGTATGAAGTACGGTAACAATGTTTTTGAATAAGGGAAAAGAGAATGGGGGTTAACCCCCCCCCCCCAAGCTTGATATGTTTGATATGTTTGATATGTTTGAAGCCAGGCATGCTAAGCGGGGGAACATGGGTGAAGCTTGTTGCCCGGTTACCAGGACTATTGGCAATCCTGCAATAGGGCAGAATTTGGCTCCCAAGCCAAGATTGGTTCCCCATTACCCAGATAGGGGTTTGAAGGTATTATAAGCTTGTGCCGGCCATGGGGAAGGTGTTCTCTGCTGTAACATCAAGAAGGACTAGAATTAGACTGTAAGCTCCTCGGGGCAGGGACTCCTCTTCCGAAATGTTACTTTTATGTCTAAAGCACTTATTCCCATGATCTGTTATTTATATTATCTGTTATTTATTTGATTACCCCATGTATTACTACTGTGAAGCGCTATGTACATTAATGGCGCTATATAAATAAAGACATACAATACAATACAAGGAGGGGGTGGGGGTGAAGAGGAGTTTTATCACCATCACAGATTTGAACCCCGCTCAAGATTCATCAGTTCTAAGAGATCCATCTAAGATTTTCATGAGTCCATCAGTTCCATCATGTGTGATTCACCTGAGATTCAGTCCCATTTAAGAAGTTCCAGCTATGAGTAAATCGTCTAAATTTCTCAGAGGATAAGTGACCAGAATTCAACAGCCAGAGGCTACAGGAAGGAGACGTAGCCTGGAATATTTTGCTGTGTGTTTGCAATTAGGAAAGATTAGTTTTGTTATCACAGTTTCCAAAGTAAGTGTGTCTTTTTACTGTATTTTTGTGTAGCATAGTTGTGTGCGTTCATTAGGTGAATAAACGCAATTTATTTTTGTCTCTCTGCGTGCTCAATCAATGATCCCGGTAAATAAAAGTCTTAATAAGCTGTTTCTATCGTGGCAAAGGGGTCCATGGAAAAGGTGACAGTAGAGTTAAAACAGAGTGAGGCTTTCCAGAACAGTAGTACACAGTAATACACAAGTGTCTCCACTACAGGAAAAGGCATTGGCCATGCCCAAGCGTCTGGATGCCACAGAAACCAAGGTCCATGAAGACAAGGGTACAATAGTAGTTGGGGACACTAGCCCAATAAAAAACGAGATTGTAAAGGTTGAACCATCGGAGCAAGCGTTAACTAAGCCTTCACCTATCCTGCAGGCAGCAACCAAAGATATTAAGGAGACTTTGAGCAGACGAGGAAAAGATGGAGGTACATCTTCACAAACTGCAAGCCCAGAAGGCCTAGTACTGTACTTGCCTCGAAGGAAAGACTCTTCAACAGGAAGGCAAGGAAAAGAAGAGGTGGATGTCAAACATGTCTGATAAAGAGGTTGGTGCAGGGGAATAGTGCACGGGCTGCTCACAGGACAATGTTTTGCGGGGGAGAGGGATATGCGATACCATCACTGCCCTCTAGGGGCTAGAATAGGGCCGCTATAGGACTTTTCAGCTTTCAGAGTGTTCATCTGTAGAGTAGCTAGTTCAACATTTGGATATCTTCCTACTTCACCGGATGGTGTATCAGCTACCTGCCTAATATCATCACCCTTCCTGCTCACACACTGACTACAATCTCCCGTCCAGCCACGGATAAGTATCTTCATTTACTGCTTGTGTATATCTACAGCAATTAACTGGATTTCTATCCTCCTGCAGTCTCAGCTGGTTTACAGATTGTCTCCATTGAATGCTTTTTCACTATTTGAAGTGAGTGCAATTCCTGGCGGCCACTTTCTGCTTTTTAATAAATTGTCAATTTTACAAACAGTATTATGCCATGGAGCTGGCGCTTCTTTTTGTCTTTGTTTTATATATATATATAGGTCGAAACGGCTGTCTGTGGGTGGTTTTCTGGGTATGCACCTTAACCCTGGCTGTGCTCAAAGCTGTGACCATGCAGCAAGCTTAAGCCTATAGGGAACCATGTTAAAAATGGTTATTGAGGCAAAAAGTGACACTGTGTGCTCATTTGCATGTCATTTCCCAGAATCCCTTGCTGCAGTGGAAGTGCTGTATGCTGGGTGATAATGGGGAAAGGCGGGGTTGCAGACCTGCCTAAGACATGCAGATGAGCAAACAGTTATATTTGCATATTTGCTTTCCTATGGAGGGTTTTTGTCACTTTTTTTACTCACCATAACTTAACTCAGTATTATGGTTTAGCCTATCCCATAGCCTCTCTTGCATTCCCAGTAAAATCAACCCCACACTGATGAGACCCATCAAGGTCGAAACGGCTGTCTGTGGGTGGTTTTCTGGGTATGCACCTTAACCCTGGCTGTGCTCAAAGCTGTGACCATGCAGCAAGCTTAAGCCTATAGGGAACCATGTTAAAAATGGTTATTGAGGCAAAAAGTGACACTGTGTGCTCATTTGCATGTCATTTCCCAGAATCCCTTGCTGCAGTGGAAGTGCTGTATGCTGGGTGATAATGGGGAAAGGCGGGGTTGCAGACCTGCCTAAGACATGCAGATGAGCATACAGTTATATTTGTGTATATATATATATATATATATATATATATATATATATATATATATATATATATATACAAGTACCCAGGGAAATCCAGGTAACAAAGAGCACACTGCAATATAATGAAGTAAATAAAGTGTATTAACAACACAGGGCAGCCAACGTTTCGGTCCTCAGAGTGGGACCCTGTACATGTTTCTATATGGGACGAGCATCTGCCTTCATTTGAGAAACCGTGAGTGCAAACTATTTTTTCATTGACTATATATATATATATATATACCAACAGTTGGTGTAGGGAGGCAGTCTGCCCCTACCTAGGCCGCATGCCCCAGGCCCAGTTAGGCCCTGAGCCCCAGTAGTGTGAAGCTGAGCTAGGGACTGGCCATAGACAGGTTTCAGATTCCCTTACTGTTACACGATCGCTACTGAGACAGTTCTAAGTCAGTGGGAGGTCTGGAATCAGGCCCCGCTACCAAGTTGCAGCGTGTCTGGGTGGGATCGCCCCGGACACCTACGGGTGACGTCATCTACGCCCACACCGATCCTTTGTGAAGATAGTTGCAGAACCGGGTATGGGAGTGCCCGGCAGGTAAACTTCAAGTGCACCAACGGTACCATCATTCACTCAGGACACGGTGGCTGCGCAGTCACATAAAGCAGCGGCAGCATTTATTCGAACAAATCACTGACTTTTACCTGGCATGTTCCTGGAATGCAGAAACGTTTTGGTTTTAGGTCCGGGGACCCCCTGCTTCCCGAGATACAGGCCCCTTTAGGGGGTGCCGGTATCCCTCTGCTTGGTTTACAGGCCACGGTCACGTGATCGGGACCTTTAAATGCAGAGGGATACCGGCACCTCATAAAGGGGGCTGTATCTCGGGGAGCAAGGGGTCCCCGGACCTGAAACCAACGCGGTTCAGCTCCGGAGACCCCCTGCACATCTACACTATGAATAAAAATGTATTTTAAATGTATTTATTTATATTAATTAATTTATTTATTTATTTAGATTTATTTATATATTTTTTGGGCGGCTGCTGTGTGTGAGTTTTTTTTATTGTGGGTAGTGGGGGTGGGTGAAGGGGGTATTAGCCCCAACGGTGGTTGTTTAGGGCTTGCGGGGGGGTAGCGGTAGGGGTTAACCCCTTCATGACCGTAGCGGTATTAACTGCTACGGTCGTGAAGGGGTTAAGTGCACCCGCAACCCCCCCGCAAGTCCTAAACTCACACCAAGGGCCAAATACCCCCTTCACCCACCCCCACTACCCACAATAAAGCGGGCACGGTGGGTTAACCCCTTCATTGCCTTAGCGGCTATCAGCTATGGTAATGAAGCAGCATTTCTGTATTTTTAATAATATTGTGCAGGAGCAGGGGGTCCCCTGAGCATTAATTTCTGGCTCAGGGAACCCCTGCTCACTGTACAATATTATTAAAATACAGAAATGCTGCTTCGTTACCATAGCACATAGCCGCTAAGGTAAGGAACGAGTGTTTATTTATATATGTGTTTTATTTATACTGTACATGTGCAGAGGGTCTCCGGAGCAGAAACGTTTTGGTTTTAGGTCCGGGGACCCCCTGCTTCCCGAGATACAGGCCCCTTTAGGGGGTGCCGGTATCCCTCTGCTTGGTTTACATGCCGCGGTCACGTGATCGGGACCTTTAAATGCAGAGGGATACCGGCACCTCATAAAGGGGGCTGTATCTCGGGAAGCAGGGGGTCCCTGGACGTGAAACCAACGCGGTTCAGCTCCGGAGACCCCCTGCACATCTACACTTTGAATAAAAATGTATTTTAAATAATTTTTAATGTGCCGATGTTTGCGCAGAGAGAGCAGCGGTTCTCTCTCTGCTGCAAACACATCTCGCCCCCGCTGGCCTATAGTATCATTGATGTGCATATACAGTACTGTATGTGTATGTTAGGGGTTATAGGGGTTGTTGTTATACAGTATATACTGTATATATACAGTATATACTGCATTACAATTCATGAATTTCTCGGCTTCAAAGACAACAGCTCGCAAACGCCCCCATGTGTTTTTACACGGCATTGCAGTATTGCAGCCAGCGGGAATAAAATGCTTAAATCACGGATGCGAAATAACGCAATACAACCCGGGAGAAAACGATACTAAACCGCACATCACCGGGATATTCCGAAATTCGCGGAACTAGCCAAGTTAGAATAAAGTTGGTCGCCACTGTACATATACATTCACTGTCTCACTTGAGGGTGGGGGACGTATTCCAAGCGGGAACAGGACATGGGGTGGGATCACCCGGTGAAGGGAAGGGGAGAGTGAGCGTTCGGCAGGACGCTGAGAGTAGTGTCTCCTCTAGGGAGGGACACCTGTTGATAAAGCTTATGGTTGCTACAAGTAAAGTATATTGTTTAAGGTTTATTGCTGTGTATGTGTAATAATGTACATAAGTTCCTGCGAAGACCCACTTCCCCTCGGGTGGAAGCTGTCGCAGGTGGAGGCGCTGCACCAAGTTATAAGTATTGTACTGTACGTACCCCAGGCTCTCCGTGGCAGAGGCTCAGGCCCTGTGAGCCTACAGGTTATACAGCATATGGTAGTGGTCTGTGTTCGCTAGGAACCAGGGCTACATATATATATCAAATAAAAAGATCACTTGTTAGCACATTCACATGTCTTAGGCAGGTCTGCAACCCTGCCTTTCCCCATTATCCCGAGCATACAGTGCTTCCAGTGTAGCAAGGGATTCTGGGAAATGACGTGCAAATGAGCACACAATGTGTCACCTTTTGTCTGATAAACCATTGTTACATGGAGCCCAGCAAGTTTAAACACAGGTTTAAAGCACAGCTCGGGAATCAGATGCAAAGCCAGAGAAACCATTCACAGACATGTTTCAACCTTAATGGGTATCATCAATGTGAACCAACTTCTGTACAGTGTGGTACAGATATTTAATAGGTAATAAAAAAATGTTCCATGCAAGCATATTGCTTTTATTAACTACTGTATTTCAAAGTTGAATTTTTTCAGAACACCAGGACCTAATACTATTGTAATACATTTGATCTCCTAAATACTATTTTATTTATTTAGTCATTTTAGAATATCACAAATATCAGAAATATTTCAATCTAAATAATCTGCACGTCTTAATTTTTTACAATCAGCATATACAGTAAATATATATATATATATATATATATATATATATATATATATATATATATATATATATATATATATATACACACACTAATTTTCCCCATATTAATATACAGCTACAGTACAATACTTATGATATTAAACATGTTACTGCTTGTGACCATTTCTATTGCACATCTTGAAAACTGAAATTGCTGTAACCTTGAAGTTATACATGTAACGGTGATTCCCTGAGCCCTTCTGATCCTGACCCCATATGTGAGAAACTATCCCAATTACATGTCTGTGTAGTGTGGTGCACCTGCTGGCTCACAGGACTCCTGAGTCTCCCGCTTGATGGTAATGGGGATTTCACCATGACAGGCGTCTGAGGTAGTGTGCTGAGTCCTACTCACATTTGGTACAGCGCCTCCATCCCGTCCAGATCCCTACGATAGCAGGGAGGAATTTTTGAAAGGGAACTCCCGGGTGCACCTTCTCACTGAGTAACTCCACTCACAGGCAAGAAGGGTCTTTTCATGGGCATCTTTATTAGCATGTCGTGTGGCAGACTGCCCATCACAGGGGCCGACACTTAACCGCACATCTTGTAGTGGCACTCCATTCAGAAGGTTCCTCCTGACTCTTTAATCAAGTTGTCTTTCCACCTCTCCCCTAAGGGAGACCACCAGCTATGCCAGAGCCCTGGACACAGTGTGTAATCAGATTGTCCCTTTGCCACTCTGACAGACAGACTTGAACTGCTGCAGACACTTAGGATGAACACCTTGACTCCCACTCTGACTCTGAGGATCAACCCTAACTTTAGGAAGTGCTGTGCAATATATAGGTTCCAGAAAGACCCACCTCTGTGTCACTAACAGTGGACACAGAGCATGCTGTCACTTCCTTTGCTACATTTACACATCATAGGGGTTGAGGGCAAACTCCCATGATGACTACTGCAACCCTGCCCTCTTAACAGGAGTTACTGCACAGCATGAGAGAGATATGTAACACCAATTTTACACTTGGCTACAATCTCCCCCTGGTGGAATCCAACGGCCCCGCTTGGACCTAAATTTGTGGTACCTTCTTTCAGGTGGCAACTGCGAAACATAAACAATATACATTAGTACACATCATACATAATTCAACACAATGCATAATCACAATAACTACAGTATGTATCCAGAACTTCCATATACTGCTATACCCTCTTAAGGTGGCCTGCGCACAGCATGGTCCACTGGGTTTAGAGCAGAAGTACCATAACACTCTGGGTGACATACTGGACACCCACAATCAGCCCATTATTCCAGCCTGGATAATAATGGTCGGAGAGGATCATGCCCATACACTTCCTTAAGGCATCTCCTGGAGATGTAAATTATCTTTCCTGTCTCATTATACCAATTCTCATCTGATATTTCACGATCCCAATTTTCTATGGAACTACAGTATCAGTATCCCAATTCTCCTCCTCATCACTGGTCTCTTCACCAGAGCTAAATTCCCTCTCCTCATCAGTGGAACCCATTTCGAACTCAATTTCTCCCTCCCATGGATGGTGGAAATAAAGTAAAGCTTTTTGGCGATTCCTGGCAACTCTTGCTGGCACATAGGATTTTACCCGGGCAACAGGCACAATATGAACAACATTGGTAATAATCCCAGAGTCCTGAACCAAAACCACCCCGTACCGGTAATCAGTAAGTGGATTGGGGCCTCCCCATTTACCCAATGACCCACAGTGACTATGGCGAGACCCGAAAAAGAGCGAGGGCATGGATAGGGGCAATGGCATGGGCAAAGTGACTCTGGGCTGGGGCCGGGGCAGCAACAGTGTCCAGGGTAAAGTGCTTGACTTTGGTAAGGTCACGGCCTACCGCAGGGGACAGGGGCTTATTGGACAGAGCAGGCTCACCATTCTTTTTGCTGCCCCGCTTCTCCACCACTTGCCGACACCTGTCCATTTCTTCCTTGGACAGACTGGTGCTGATCATCGGCGGAGACGGCTGCTTCCGGTCGACTCCGCAGTGTCCACCAGAAGTGACGTCATCGGTCTCGCGAGATGAGCCGCCATCTTGGGTGGGGTCCCCCACCGGAACTTTTTCCTTCAGTTCGACGTCCAGCGCCGGATGTGATGGTTCTCTCCGCAACTCCGCTTGGGCCTTGGCTAGGCCTTCCTTCTCCGCCGCCTTCATCGGAGCCTGAATGAGGGAAGAGGGTATCTCACCACTCCGCTGGCTTGCGATGAGGTCCTCTTCTCCTTTCACGATGGGAATCGCTATGGCCGTGGGACTCATCCGCTCCGGTCGCATCAGCGCAGGTAATCGAGAACTCTCGAGACTCAGCTCCTCCACATCACAGGTAAGTGCTGGCTCTTTTTCAGCACCGCTGTAGTGGCCCACTGGTAGGCGCATCACCACCGATGTCGGGCTTCTTTGCTCTTCATCCAACGAGGCAGACTCCGACGCTGGTAGGGGTACCTCCGCAGGGGACCGACAGTGAGGTTCCGGGTTCTCGCTGCAGTTACAGGCCCCAGTTTCACTCTTTCCCGGTGCTATCATCAGGAACGATCCCCATTCTCCGGGATCGGCGTTCTCCTTTTTCACTTTGGGCGAGGCTCCAGCCGTCAGCTTGGCTGTCTCTCCTCCCGCCTCCACAGCGTGCCCAGGCACAAACGACTCCACAGCCCACAGATGGTGTATGCCACACTGGGGGCATTTTGCAGTGGTGCTGGCTTCCCAGCCGGGTAACCTGCATTGCATGCACAGGCACCGCAAAGTCTCTTTGTCACCGGCCTTCACTACCAGGAAGCCTCCTGGCAATAGGTAGGGGTGTACAGCAATATCCATTGCACTCTTAGTCACACTGGTTAAGGGAGACACTCGGCACAGCAGTCTCTCCTGTTCACCAGCTCCTCGCAACTGAGGGGCAGGAAGCGCACCTATAGCTACTCCCTCAGTCAGCTCCGTTCGCCATTGGCAGATACAAGGACCCCTCCCCCTGGTAGAGATTAGAGGAGGGTCCCACAGATTCACTTGGGGACCCAGAATTGGCTCTGAGCCTGTCACAGTCCAGGAGGGCGCGGCCACAGCTTTCGCGCCACTTCCTCTATCAGGGTGGGGTTCTTTCTTTCGCGCCTCTCCCGGCCAATTTCTTGCAACTTCATGGTTTGCAAAATTTTCAGCACACGGCCCACGCAGTCTCCCAGGCAAGTGGGAATCGCCATTTTGGATTACACGACCATTCACATTAGCAGCAGGGGTTACTTGTTTGGTGATCACCGTCTGGCAATCAGACACTCCATCATTGTCACACACAATAGCAATGTCCTCAATACTTTCCTCCAGGATGGCACCCCGGGCTCCTAGGCAGGACAAAAACGGTGCAGCCACTGCTTTAGCGCCACTCCATTATAGACTAGCAAAAGTCCCTTCTGTATGTGGTACCTCCGTGGTACACACTCCATGTGCGCTCTCTCCATCAGGCGCGAGCCGCCATCTTAAACTCTCCGCACCACGCGGAACATCGTTACTGTTGGTCGCCATCATTTCTTGTTGCTTTCTATCGCACATGGTGCTCCTCTCTGCTGGGCAGCCGCCATTTCAATGCAATAAAGAATGCCAGTGCACCTCTCCATGTATCTCATGTGTGTCTTACTCATGTATGCTCTACCTCAGGCTAGGCTCACTCTTTCTCTGCATGCTGTAGCTGCTTTCCTCCAGTATGTGCTCTGGGGTAAGTGATCTGGTTACTGGCTAGAGTACTCTGGCTTCTCCCATGCAGTACTTGGGGCGTCAACCTATTGTTGGCTACACCTAGCGCAGACCCTCTCAGGAATTCCTGACCCATGTTAACCAGGATATCCCCTCAGGCATCCTACGACTAGCTGCCTCAAGGTAACTAGAACAGCTATAGCCCTGTCTCCAGACCCACTTTACTCCATTCAAGGGCCTAGTGTGTACTTTGCGAGCGGACCGTCACACTCCTGACTACCTTTGGCTCCCGTCCCTTCCACAGCACTCCCTGGCAGCCTGCATTCTCCTGTTTCCCAGTGTGCCTAGCAAAAGCCTGTCTTGATGATAGGTATCTCAGCAGTGCCTACAACTGGAACAGTGTTTCCCTGAGCCCTTCTGATCCTGACCCCATATGTGAGAAACTATCCCAATTACATGTCTGTGTAGTGTGGTGCACCTGCTGGCTCACAGGACTCCTGAGTCTCCCGCTTGATGGTAATGGGAATTTCACCATGACAGGCGTCTGAGGTACTGTGCTGAGTCCTACTCACATTTGGTACAGCGCCTCCATCCCGTCCAGATCCCTACGATAGCAGGGAGGAGTTTCTGAAAGGGAACTCCCGGGTGCACCTTCTCCCTGAGTAACTCCACTCACAGGCAAGAAGGGTCTTTTCATGGGCATCTTTATTAGCATGTCGTGTGGCAGACTGCCCATCACAGGGGCCGACACTTAACCGCACATCTTGTAGTGGCACTCCATTCAGAAGGTTCCTCCTGACTCTTTAATCAAGTTGTCTTTCCACCTCTCCCCTAAGGGAAACCACCAGCTGTGCCAGAGCCCTGGACACAGTGTGTAATCTGATTGTCCCTTTGCCACTCTGACAGACAAACTTGAACTGCTGCAGACACTTAGGCCCGGGCCATAAAGGAGTGAGGAGAGCGGAGGCCCGCTAACGCTGAGGCTCGCCTGCATTAGTCAGCGCGATTCCACGGACTTGCAGGCGAGCCAGCGTGCGCGAAGGGAGCCGGGGGGAGGTGGTTGGAGGCGGGGCAGTGACGTTGCTGGGCCAATCGCCCGCGACGCACTGACGTCAACATCACGGCACCGTGACGTTGACGCTGCTTCAGGCTGATTGGATTGTTTTCAGCCGAAAGCACGCTGAAAAACAGCTTGGCGCTCGGCTGAAAACTCCAAAGCCTCCGCACGCCTGCGGACGCTCGCGTGAGCCCCCTCTCAAGGCATCCTCATTGAGGATGGAGGGGCTGAACGCTGAGCGTCCGCACGGCTCAGCGCGGCCTGTCCGTCTATGGACTCGGCCTTAGGATGAACACCTTGACTCCCACTCTGACTCTGAGGATCAACCCTAACTTTAGGAAGTGCTGTGCAATATATAGGTTCCAGAAAGGCCCACCTCTGTGTCACTAACAGTGGACACAGAGCATGCTGTCACCTCCTTTGCTACATTTACACATCACAGGGGTTGGGGGCAAACCTCCATGATGACTACTGGCAACCTGTAAGGAATCCGCTCCACGGTTTACTGGTTACCTTACCTTGCAGACCGGTGCAGTTCTGGAACAGCTTTCCTGAGGTTTGCTGCAGCCTGGATTCACTCAAAGCAATACACACTCCCTCTGGTATCTACTGCAGCTGTGCAGCCTTTCATTGCAAACTATACTTGCATTCACTCATTAGGGGCACACCCCCGCCGGGGATTGGCCCGCTGGCCTTTAAGTATTGCTTGCCCATAATGCTCCTTGCCGAGCATAGTCCTTACTGGATGTCAACTGTTTTGCCACAAGCTCTCGCTTGTTCCCCTTTGCTGATACCAGGTCACGCCCTGCGTCCTTCAGCTTCCTTCAAGCCGTTTGTTCTCCTATGCTGATTCCAGGTTACGTCCTGCATCCTTCAGCTCCTTTCAAGCCGCTTGTTCCCTTATGCTGATACGGAGGTATTCCCTGCGTCCTTCAGCTTCTGTTCCCCTGTGCTGAAGCAGAGGTTTCGTCCCTGCGTCCTTCAGCCTCCTGGATTCCTGCACTAAAGTAGAGGTTCGTCCCTGCGTTCTGCAGTCTCCTGGATTCCTGCACTGAAGCGGAGGTTTCCCTGTATCTACAGCTTCCTGGTTCCTGGGGCCTACTCTTTCCCTAATATAGAGAGGCCGTGTCCTGGTTCCTGCGCTGAAACAGTGGATTCCCTTGCCCGCTCAGGACTTTTGCGTTGTAGCACTGGTGCACCCGTGCAGCAAGACGGTGTGCTATTCTGGTCTGCCTACCATCTCCTGTGACCAGCACCATGGGCCATGGTCGTCGCTCGCGCAAAGGCCAACCCCGCGCTCCTAAGCTGAAGCGGGTCTCTCCTATCTCCTTATTGCCGAACTCCTGCATGGACAATGTTTATCCTGACGTCTCCTGTTCTGACCCTGGCTTGTACAACGACGACGCTGTCTTCTCCAATCCTGATCCTGCGACATATGACTACGAACTGCGCAATCCGGATCAGCCTGCGCGGTCTCAGGTCGGTGCTTTTACAACCCCACCTCAGCCTCGCGGTCCGACCCTGGTTTGTGGCGAGCAGAACCCTGACAGTATGCTCGGCCCTACAAACTCGGACCCCGCTGAGGTGTGGGTTGGTAAGTTTTTTCCTAAAAACCTGTCCCAGCCTGTAGACCAGTCCCAGTTTGAGGATAATTATTTGTGCGATATAATACCTCTGATGGAAGATCCGTTTATGTTGGAGGGCTTGACTCCCTTGCAAAAGAAATGCCGTAAGAATCTGGTTTATAAGGCTTACTGCCTCAGAGACTTAAAACAGTACCTGGCCCGTCTTTTGGCCATTGCTAACATTGCTTGCTCCCCTGATTCCCCTTTAACTGGGGAGGAGCTGTGTCCTGTGGAACTGGTCAACGCCTGTAGTACACTCAATGCCCTGACTTTATCCTTGGACATTCCTATAGTATTCCCGGAACCTTCCGTCATGATGGCTCTCGCTCACGAGACGCTGCATGTACTTTCCCGTGCATTGGATGAGTGCTTGTTAAAACAGGATCGTCTCTTAGCCGCTCACGCCGTCGTTTGGCGGTATCCCTCGGCTACCAGTCCTGTTGCTAAACCGGGGGACGTATCTCTCTCTCCGGGAGATGACCAAACAGAACTATTACCAATATCTCCCAACGTAGTAACTGCCACAGTCCCAAGCTCTGATTGTATGCCTGGGTTCCCTGACACTAATGATATGTCTACATTAACCCCTGCCGATCAGTCCTGTGAGGTCCCCTTGGAGAACACATATGTGTCACTAACTAACACTAAGGTTCTTGTATCAGAGAATAAGTCCCTTAGTTCTCCTATTTCTAGCTTTGAATCCCTCTCTCTAGGTCTTGAGGGTTTTCCAGCTTTAAACTCTGCTAGACAGTCCTGCGCGCTTTCCCCGTCAGAGAAAGAATCCCTAAGTTCTGTTCCCAGGGTTATTTCTGTATTAACCTCTGTGGGGCAGCTCTCTGAGTTTCCTTTGGTAAATCCCTGTTCTCTGTCAGCCACGGTCACGCCCCTAGCTTCAGACGAGAGATTCCTGCTCTCTTCTAATACAGAGAAAAGGTTACCTATGTATTACTCTCAGGCATTGTCTGCATTAACCCCTGTAAATTCTTGCTGCCTCCAAGTTAATGCCTTCGTTGTAGCCTTAGAGAATGAGTCCACAAGTCAGACAGCAGAGGTTGCATTGAGGGATTCCCATAACCGTACGGAGTCTCTAGATATTCTTTGCTATAAATCCCCTGCTTCAGCTCAAGTTTCCGCAGTTTCGTCTCCGGAGACTTCGGCTAAAGTTCTGGTTCCTGTTAAAAGTATTCAGGAGTCAGGTTTTTCCCTAAGCTTAGTCGCAGAGTTCCTTCTCCCGGGTATTTCACTGAACCAGCCTGTCGCCCACATAGCGGTGATCCCTGCTTCAGCGCATAGTTCCCACATTATGGAGTCTGCAGTAAGTTCTGGTTTCCCAGACATTCCTTACCAAATACCTACTTCAGAGACCAGTGCAGTTATGATTAACCCCCATGTACTGTCTGAGTTCTCCTCCTCTTTAAGCTTAGGGTTAAAGGCATACAGTAGTCTGTATGTCTCTCCTGGGGTTCATATTATGTTCCCAGGAATGTTTGCTGACGCACGGTTTTCTCCCAAAAGTGACGCTTTTCCATATAGATTAGTAAAAAGCTTGCACACTCTTTCTCTTTTCGCTGAATTGTGTCTTTCTAGTTTTGAGACTCTGAGAGGTAATGATTCTCCTTCGGATTCTGAAGCTCTTCCTACAAGGAGTATCCTGTCTGGGGGTCCCCCTGATTTCTCTCTCCAGGCTAATTCTCCAGGGATCAGCATATCTGTGGTCACTCCCTTAGTACTGTCTGAGGTCACCATGCATATATTACAAGTCCTGGGGTTTAACTCTGAGCTGTTTAGCTGTCCTGCCTTTGCGGAAACCCAGTCCCTCAGTACTGTGTCTAAATATGCCCCAGCAAACATGGGGTTACTCTGGGAAGAAATTAAAGCTCCTGTCTTAAAGGGTATTTTTTCTCACATGTCCAGCAAATTTAGAATCTCAGTAAGTGTTTCTATGTCACTTATCAATACATCTGATTTTTTCTCTAATCAAACCCAGATACCCTCACTATCGGTTAGGAGTCCTGTGATCAGAGATTTTGCACTAGAAAACACACCAATTCATGTTTTTGTCAGGTTAGGTACCCCTGTGGTTAGGGCCATTGCAGTTTTAGAGAAGACTCTTTGTACTCCTAAGGTGCATGTCATTAAGAGTTTTCATAGTTCATACTTGCTGCTTGTTGATTCTCAGGGCCCTGTCATTGAGGTACAGACTTCAGCTTCTGATGTTAGCTTCCCTCCCACCACTACCCTGGCTCTGCCTTTTTCTCAAGCTACTGATTTGAAGATCCCAAGGACTATCCCTGATTCACTGACAATATTATCTCCCAATGAAGATTTCCCAGTATTAGAGAGCTCTACTGTTGTTTGCTTCTCTGCTCCTGCTAAACCATGGTTTTGTCCCTCGGAATTTTCGGTTGCCCCTGTTATTTCCTCTCAGTTGGAAATACTCTGTACGTATCCCAAGATTTCGGTCCCTATGCCAGGTTTACTGCTTGCCTTGTCACCTTCCATACCAATACCGGGAGATGCTTCTAACCAGCCTATACCTTTACTAACCATTACTTGGGAGCCTTCTAGAGGAAAAATTCCTCGCAAATTCCAACATGCAGTGGTCAGCCAAGACTTTTTCTGTTACAAAGTTTCTCCTGGTGTATTCGATCAACTATCAGGGCCGCTGATCCTAGATTCAGGTTTCTTTATTAAGGACTGGGCTTTCAGTGGGGGTTCTTCTACCGTTTTTGCTCTGGAACTCTCTGGTTCTTCACAGCCCTGGATTTCCAAGACATTTTGCAAGGCAAGCCATGTACCAAGGATGTTTCCTCCATCAATCTTATATCCTAGAACTGTACTCACCAAAGAACTGCTCGTTTACGGAGGTCCTTTCTACCTAAAGAATTTTAGGAACAACTCAATGTCCCCAAGGCCCATGGATGGTCCTGTCTGGCCACAGTTCTCACCGGGGGGTGGGGGTACACTAAGGACTAATCATGAGTCTCTGGAGTACGACTCTAGCCCCAATCCTAGACGGTTCAGCAACAATTCCCGGGCCTCCAACTCTATGAGTGCTCATGTTCGCCCGGAGGTCTCGCGTGAAGGGGGGGGTACTGTAAGGAATCCGCTCCACGGTTTACTGGTTACCTTACCTTGCAGACCGGTGCAGTTCTGGAACAGCTTTCCTGAGGTTTGCTGCAGCCTGGATTCACTCAAAGCAATACACACTCCCTCTGGTATCTACTGCAGCTGTGCAGCCTTTCATTGCAAACTATACTTGCATTCACTCATTAGGGGCAGGACCTTCACACCCCCGCCGGGGATTGGCCCGCTGGCCTTTAAGTATTGCTTGCCCATAATGCTCCTTGCCGAGCATAGTCCTTACTGGATGTCAACTGTTTTGCCACAAGCTCTCGCTTGTTCCCCTTTGCTGATACCAGGTCACGCCCTGCGTCCTTCAGCTTCCTTCAAGCCGTTTGTTCTCCTATGCTGATACGGAGGTATTCCCTGCGTCCTTCAGCTTCTGTTCCCCTGTGCTGAAGCAGAGGTTTCGTCCCTGCGTCCTTCAGCCTCCTGGATTCCTGCACTAAAGTAG
Organism: Ascaphus truei; assembly: GCF_040206685.1. NCBI lineage: Eukaryota > Metazoa > Chordata > Amphibia > Anura > Ascaphidae > Ascaphus > Ascaphus truei. Next base: position 122,172,769 of record NC_134485.1, on the reverse strand, counting down.
AGGTTCGTCCCTGCGTTCTGCAGTCTCCTGGATTCCTGCACTGAAGCGGAGGTTTCCCTGTATCTACAGCTTCCTGGTTCCTGGGGCTTACTCTTTCCCTAATATAGAGAGGCCGTGTCCTGGTTCCTGCGCTGAAACAGTGGATTCCCTTGCCCGCTCAGGACTTTTGCGTTGTAGCACTGGTGCACCCGTGCAGCAAGACGGTGTGCTATTCTGGTCTGCCTACCATCTCCTGTGACCAGCACCATGGGCCATGGTCGTCGCTCGCGCAAAGGCCAACCCCGCGCTCCTAAGCTGAAGCGGGTCTCTCCTATCTCCTTATTGCCGAACTCCTGCATGGACAATGTTTATCCTGACGTCTCCTGTTCTGACCCTGGCTTGTACAACGACGACGCTGTCTTCTCCAATCCTGATCCTGCGACATATGACTACGAACTGCGCAATCCGGATCAGCCTGCGCGGTCTCAGGTCGGTGCTTTTACAACCCCACCTCAGCCTCGCGGTCCGACCCTGGTTTGTGGCGAGCAGAACCCTGACACAACCCTGCCCTCTTAACAGGAGTTACTGCACAGCATGAGTGAGATATGTAACACCAATTTTACACATGGCTACATACACAACTACATCTCAAAAAGGCACTTAAAATTACCCATAAACTAGAAAAACATTGACTGACATTGCTTTAATTATTGTTTACATTGGATTCAAAACTGCAAACAGAGAGCATTGCAACAAGTAACAATTTGTTCAGCACATTGGTTGTTTATTACATTTACATTAATGCAATTTAAGGTTTGGCACTCTGTTTGCAGCATATACTGTACCTGCTGTTGCTCAATTCCTTCCTTCAAGAACTCACTGTAAAGTCTCTTAAAACTGTGCTCATACTGGAAATTGCAACACTGAATGGTGCTTAAAGAACTTCACAGATACAATACAAAACAGTGGTATGCCCATTTTATTTACAGTATACAATTCATGGTCTTAAACTACTGTACCAACTCCTAAACTAAACTAAAAATATTATATTTCTTACTTACTGTAAGTGTATAACAGCAGTCTCTCTCAAAACGTCTCCTTATATTCTTGCAACTATCACACTTGCTCCTTCCTTATTATCACACTACTTTTTCTTTCTTCTCGCTGCAATATCTTTCTTTATTAAAACTTTTGATTCCTTGTACCTCACAACTCTACTTACTGTATTTACAATTCACCCCCTCTCCCTTTCTTTACACTCATGAACTTCACTGTTAACTGCACTCATCCTCCTCTCCCTTTTGCTTTTTTCCACAATAGACATTTCTTCAAATTCTTGCCCCTGCCATTTCCCCACTTTCTCTTGTCCTCGACTACTATCTCTCTCCTCTGTAATATCTAAAAGCACTAATGTAAAGATCCTCCCCGGCAAGTTTCCAACCTACCTAGACATCCGATCGAGTCTCCTGCCTCTTCTGCCTACTGCAGCGCATCTCACGGTCCGGCGAATGCCAGCGTTCCTTCTATGGGTGCGCGCGGACCGTAATTGGCACTAAATGCCATTCCTGCTGGTCCCGCCTCCAGGCTTCACTCGCGCAGTGATGTCATCGCCACGCAGTGCGAACCAACTATACGTGACACCCGCGCACACACTACAGAAGCTTCCTCGCTATTCTGTCTAAAGGGATGCACCTGTGCTGTCTCCCTAAGCCAACCACAGCAAGGCATACTCATGAGTATGCTTCCAGCGCATTGGACTGTTCTGCCTTATATGCTCAGCCTGCCCTCTGGCACATTGGCTGAGCATAACCTTGTGTATGTGAGCTGTATTCACTGCAGTCCTGCCTCCTGTCTGAGCCTTGCCTTTCTTGTCCTGTGGTGCCTGACCTTGCTTGTTTTTTTGATTCCACACTTCTCCGCTTCTGACCTGGCTTACCAACGACGATCCGTACCTCTCTGCTCCTGACCCCGGCTTACCCACGACAATCCGCACCTCTCCAATCCCGACCTTGGCTAAAGTACCTGCAACGATCCGTACCTCTCCAATCCAGACCTCTGTAAGTATCACTGACCATCCTGACCTCTCCTACCCCGACATGGCTATCTCAACCCATCTACACTTCAAACGCGCCCTCATGGCTGTAGGTTGGCGTTTATCAAATCCCCACCTTGGCCTTGCGGTCACGCCTTGTTTATGGTGAGCGCATCGTTACAACTAACCCTTCACAACTGATATTCATTACCTGCTTCACTCTTTTTTTTCATGTGCTCTTTGGGCTGCTCACTCCTGGGCATCTTCACATCTCAATAACTCCTTTGGTTTCCAACAATGGACTGCTTCCACCACCCATAATGACGGCAACTTCTTTGACCTCGTCTTTACTAAAACCTGTTCCTTATCTGATTGTTTTAGTCTTTCCTTTGTCTCTGCCCATACCCTCATATCATTCTCCCTTTCTCACATTCCTCATACTGAACCTCAAGCCTCTCCTCCTAATCCATCATATAATCTAAACTTTGAGCACTACCATGCATTGCTGATTTAAACCGCCTTGTCAGCACCTTGAACTCTGTTCTTACCTCTTTTAACCGGTCATGCTCCTCCAATATGCCAACAGTCACGGCGCTCCAACCCACAAACATCCAGACACACATTCAACGATTTTGTACTTAAAATGGTGAGCGCTTCTGAAGTTGCACACTTGTAGATTTCTTTCACTTTGCTCTTTTTCTTGCTAACCCATGCTACATTTCTTCCAGTTTCTCTAATAAACAGGCACAAATCCAACCAAAACCACCTCCTCTCTTTCTTTTAATCACATTTTCGGACTCCCTTTTTATCATGCTCCACTTCTATTATACCACAAGCCTTATTTTAAGGGAAAGGTGGAAACTATCTGCAAAGAAATCCCCTCTGCTCCTTTCACACCTCTTCTTCCTAATCCCCTCCTTCTACCTTTGATTTATTTTTATCTGATTAGAGAGGTAAAAGTATCCATCTGTTTTTTCTTAAACCTCTACCACATGTAGCCTCTACCCGATTCATCTCCCTTCACCTTAAAGCTCCCTTGTACCATTGTCCCCATCTTCACTCATATTTTTAACTTATCTGCTTTGAAAATTTTTAAGCATGCTATTGTCTCAACATTAATAAACTTGAACCTACTTTCCCTTCGAAATATTGCAGTGTCTTTCTCTTGCCTTTTGCCTTCAAATATCTGGAAGATAGTGGTTCTTTACGGTGCTTCATTATATTCAATTATTTTCAACTCCCATAGCCTACAGTACCTGAACGCATACAGTGGCGGCCGCCTTTATCCTCCTGCGGCCGCCACACATCCCCGCATTTTTCCGGGTAAGTCGGAGGATAGGAGGGGCCGCAGCAGTAGCATATTTATTTGAAACCACACTCCCCCAAAGTAGCTAATGACCTCCATATTACCAAATCTTAAGGCAATGACTCCATTCAGATTCTTATGGACCTTTCATCTGCTTTCAATACTGTTGATCCCCCTCTTTTCCTGCACATGCATTTGTAGCACTGCCGTCTCTCATAGTTCTCCACCTCGGAACACTAATGCAGTGTCACTTTTGCTAACTCCTCTTGTACATCTATACAGTGGCGACACCCTTTATTCTATCTCGGCTAGCTCCGCGAATTTCAGATTATCCCAGTTATGTGCGGTTTTGTGTCGTTTTCGCCCGGAGTGAGTTGGGTTATTTTCGCGCCTGTGATTTAAGCATTTTATTCCCGCTGTCTGCAATACTGCAATCCCGTGTAAAAACTCATGGGGGCGTTTGCGAGCTGTTGTCTTTGAAGTCTAATACCTTCGCGGTTCAACCTACGTCAGTACACAGTCTGTGCGTGCGCGCGCAGTAATAGTAAAATTGCATATTTAAAGTACATGAATTTGCAGTGCTGTGCTGCTGTACGGTACTGTACTGTATGTCTCATTTGAAAATTGTTGAAATGCATAGGCGTGTACAGTACTGTAGTACTGTAGCAGTGTAAAGGGAACCCTCGCTACTGACATTGTTTGACTTGCCCTTTTGGCAATATTGTATCTCCTTTCACATGTCAGTGCTACACACTGTATCAAACATTTAGAAGCATTTAGAAACCATACACTGTATCATTGCATATACTTACCTGCCCTGTTAGAGGGTATAGAGCTACAGAAGCCTAGAATTTATTTGGGATACATACTCCTTTTTGGTTTACCCTTCCTCCACCTTATTTTTAATTCGCCGCTAACATACTGTAGGATTTGTGTTACAGGTTTCTGCTCATTCTGACTTAGCCGCGCTGGTTTGAAACGGCTTTCTCCGCCATTACGGTCAATGATAGGATGAAACAAAAAAAGAACAGCGCAAAAAAACCATAGTGTAGTATATTTAAATAGTTTTATAAAAGATAAAGGTGAGTATTGCACTTGTCAATGATAGGACACTCGTCGCCGGCATGACCCTTTCTCGTCGCCATTACTGGTCGGACCCTGTTGGGGTCAAGTGAGAGGGTTCCTAACATCTAGGGAAAAATGAATTTTATTTCTAGGTGCCCAAGAACAGAAGTTCCCACGCCAATTGGCCGTGAACTTGACCGAGGCCCTAGTTCCCACGCCAATTGCGCGATTACCCTGACTCCGTTCTGTTGCCACGAGAGGGTCGCTATTTGCCATGCAATCCTGCCTGAACTAGGACTACATGATGACCGAATCTGAGCCCTCTAGGTTGAACAGAACCGGAGTTATGGGTTCCAGGTTTCTTCTCATTCTGACTTAGCCGTTTCAAAGCAGCGCGGCTTTCTCTGCCATTACGCTCAATGATAGGACCCTCCTCGCCGGTGTGACCCTTTCTCGCCACCATTACTGGTCGGACCCTGTTGGGGTCAAGTGAGGGGGTTCCTAACATCTATAGGCAAAATGAATTTTATTTCTAGGTGCCCTAGAACAGAAGTTCCCACGCCAATTGCCCTAGTTCCCACGGCAATTGCGCGATCATTGCTCTTTTTTTACAATGTTGCCGATCTTGCGGCTTTGCGGTCTGGCAGTAAAAAAACAGTGCAGTAAGCCTCGACATTTGTTACACTGTCAAAGGAGCAAATGGAAACAATGTAAGACAAATCAACATGTTCTTTTATTGGTGGAGTCAGTACAAAAACATTTATTTACAAATACTGTACAATGTTGAAACATTTTAAGTGCACAGCAATTCAAAACATCAACAGGTGTATGGTTTTCTGCTACAGTACATGTGTGAAAACATTTGTCAGTCAGTATGGTTTACAGTTACATGTTTTAAATACAATACATTCTTTAATATCTTTAAAATATAAATATATAAATATAATTTAAAATAATCCGTTCTGTGGGTCTCAGCGGGTTGAAATTGCACCAGTACAGTCCTAGAGGGCAGGTTTTCAGGGCAACCTTGAAAACCGTGCCTGTTTGCAGCCCTCAGGGACTGGAGTCGTGCATGTCCTGTGTAAAAAAACACACAACAACGCTTTGCTCATTTTCTGCAGTTACTGTAGTCATTGTGTTTTTAATCCGTCCCTAGCCAAGCGTCAATCGGCTGACTGCACCTGCGTGTACTCTAATACTTTTAGAGATGGGAGATTGCTGCTTACAGCGCATGAGTCACCCTACCCTACCAACCCCCTCTCTCCACAGAGTCGTTAAACTTCAGCATATTGCCATCGTGTTCTTAATCCGCCCATAGCCGAACAACAAAGACGCAGTGCGCCTGCGTGTAATCACACCATCCCCCCCAACCCTTAGAGGCTTGCTTTGTTTACGGTAACGCTTTGGAAAATCCCCTCTCGAATTTGAAATGTAAATCTGATGTGCACAGCATTGTGAGAATTGAGTAAAAAAAACAGTAACTGATTCATGTTGTTTTGTCATTCATTCTTACACTACAGTATACTGTCGGGGGGGTGTGGTTGGTGTCAATGATTACGATAACCAGGAATGTGAATAAATATTTATTATATTTCATCAGGGGAAAAAAAATACAAAGATAAAAATAATCATGAATAATACATACTGCAGCCTTTATTAAATTCTTCTGGCAGATTGAAATCGGAGAAACATTTACAAAACATTTGTAAAACATGGAGATACATGAAAAATGGACATTTATAAGAATATTAATTAATAATATATATATATAGAAAATCTATTGTTTGTTTTTGGTGCCTGAGGCACAGGGAGTTAAAGTGACTTGCTTTTTATGTACTGTATTTGGGGGTTGTATTTGGGGGTTTATTGATCAAATTATTATGATGAACTACCTTTTGAAATTACAGTACTGTTAACTCTTGTAGCCACACACCTCCAGAGTCATTAATTTTCTGCAGTTACTGTAGTCATTGTGTTTTTAATCCGTCCATAGCCAATCGGCTGACTGCGGCTGCGTGTACTCTAATCCTTTTAGAGATGGGAGCTTGCTGCTTACAGCGCATGAGTCACCCTACCCTACCAACCCCCTCTCTCCACAGAGTCGTTAATCTTCTGCATATTGCCATTGTGTTCTTAATCCGCCCATAGCCGAGCTACAAAGACTCAGTGCACCTGCGTGTAATCACACCACCCCCCCCAACCCTTAGAGGCTTGCTTTGTTTACGGTAACGCTTGGTAATGCTTTGGAAAATCCCCTCTCGAATTTGAAATGTAAATCTGATGTGCACAGCATTGTGAGAATTGAGAGTAAAAAAAACATTAACTGATACATGTTGTTTTGTCATTCATTCTTTTACTGTCGGGGGGGGGGTGGTTGTTGTCAATGATTATGATTAGCAGGAAAGTGAATAAATATTTATTTTATTTTGTCAGGACTCAAAAAATACAAATATAAAAATAATCATGAATAATACATACTGTAATGCAGTCTTTATTAAGTTCTTTTGGCAGATTGAAATTGGATAACCATTTAGAAAACATTTGTAAAACATGGGGGGGAAACATGAATAATGCACATTTATAAGAATATTATTTAATAATATATACTGTAATGTACTGTATAATATATATACTGTATACTGTATATACTGTATAGTAATATTATTTTTTCCGTCTTTATCTTTTCCTCATTCTGTCTACAGTACAGTAGTTCATTGAGAGGAAAGGTTTTGTGTACATCATTACTGCTGTTTATATACTGTACATTTTACTGTACAAACAGATTAGACTGGACACAAAAACCCACCTCCCCCCAGGCCACCCTTTTTCCTGAAACGACAAGAAAACAAAAAATGAGTGCAGTTACTGTACTGTACTGTATGTGCGTACTGTATTATGGCATTGTGTGATGTGTAGAACTACTGTAGGTGGCTGGTGCTGCTTTCTCTGGAAAGAAAAAAATTGAGCAGTTAGTAGGCAGTGACTGTAGTACTGTCAAACTAGTCTACTGTACTGTATACTGGAACTACTGTATACTCTGACTACTGTTAAATTCTATGTACTGTTACCTGATGGCTGGTGCTGCTCTCTCTGTAAAGAAAAAACTAACTACTGTATACTCTGACTATCTGGAAAGAAAAAATCTGTGCCATACTTACCTGTATCATACTGTACTTACAATACTACAGCACAGTACTACTTTCCTGATGCTTGCCAATTACGCGCGATGACAATGGGCAACACAGTGGCAATATGGTCTATATATTTATTGCAGCGTTCCACGGTGAGTACATCGTTCCAAAAACTCATTATGCCTTTCAACAACTCGTCCTTTTTGGAGGGTTTTGCCACTTTCCAGATATGGTCCTTCAGCTGATGCCAGACTATTTCGATCGGATTGAAGTCTGGCGATCTGTCATTGGAAAAAAAGGACAATTAGTTTAAGAGATACAGTACAGTACACAGTGAAAACAGTGGGGGAAAAATGAGACACAGTTACCGCACTTACTCCGCTGCCGTCTTCACCCAGTTGATTCCGCACTCAAGGATTTGCGCTGTTGACGCGGTGTACTTCAGATCGTTGTCCTGGTAGAAGCGGTGACCATTGGGGAACTCGCGTTTGATGTATTGCACTCTCTCAGGGACAATGTTGTCTTGGAAGAAAGCTTTATTCATGATTCCAATAGCAAGAAAAGAAAAGTGCTCAAAAAACTGCACAATAGTACAGTACAGTGCATACATTAAGGCAACACTAGTAAAGTACAGTGCATAAAGCTACATTATATTTTATATATTTTACCTTCAAAGATGACAATGCATCCTGGTCCACGACTAGAGATGGCACCCCACACATGCAGCTTCACGGGGTGTTTTGGCCGCGGCTTCAAAGATATGCGGCCTTTTTTGTGGAATGCAAAGCTTGTAAATCTCTCCAGCGACACAGTAGACTCATCGGTGAAGATGCAATCCTGGAAAGTCTCCCCACTGTCGATCCATGCCTGGGTCTGGACCACTCTTTTGATTTTGTTTGCGTCCCGTATCATGGGGTACGCTCTGTAATGACAAGGAATAAAAAATTTTAGCGGCACAGTACAGTACAGTTTGCTAAACAACACTTTTACCTCCTGTACTGTCCAGTACTAACCTCACACGTCCATATTTCCATCCAATGCTGCGTCTCATCTTCTTTATGCTGCTCTCGGATACAGTCAGATTGTGCTTTTCCTGCAGAGTGTTTTTAACCCTTAATGCACTCCTCTCATCATTCTCCTCACTTATTTTGTCCACCAGAAGAGTTGTCTCCCTACAATTTTAAGAAAATATATTGTTTTATTAATATCAGCAATATAAAATGTATATAAATATAATGTTGTAATATAAATATAAATATAACAAAAATATATACTGTTGTAATATAAATATAAATATACATCCTATATATACCGTTGTACGATAAATAGAAATATACAAAAAATGTATACTGTTGTACTATAAATATAAATATACAAAATATATATACTGTTGTACTATAAATATACAAAATATTTATACTGTTGTAATATAAATATACATCCTACTGTATATATACCGTTGTACGATAAATAGAAATATACAAATGTATATGTATACTTCTGTACTATAAAAAAAATGTATACTGTTGTACTATAAATATAAATATACAAACTATATTGTAATATAAATCAACAGAAATAACAACAGTATTACAGTAGATACAGAACTGTACTGTAGATGTACTGTACTGTATGAACAGTACAGTACGTACAGTTTTCAATTTTTTTTGTTCAGTTTTATAAATATACTTACGCATTAGTTACCCTTGGTGCCCTTTTGCGGTCTCTGTTTTTTCCGTATGCATGATAGCACACGGTGCTTGATGGCACAACGAGGTCAGAAGTAGCTTACCAGCGCTGGATAGCAGCAATTCGGTGTCCGCTCGTGTACATCTCCTTAATTCGCATGCTGAGCTCCTTTGAAATCTTTTTAACAGGCATTGCTACGAGTAGGAAGAAATACAAACACAAGAATGTGTATTCGATGTTTAGTCGATGTGTATTATATGTGCAGTCAATACACAAAATGGATGGTGTATTTATACGGTAATGACTCACATTAGAGTATGCCCACTTTCAACACCTGTACCTGGTCGCCATGCATAAAAGGTTACACACTTTGCATAGCCCACCACTCGATGATCTTTTTCTGAACTTGCCCTTGTCCAGAAACTGCATTGTGCCACCTGCTTCCATGGAGCAACCCCGATTCTATGGACGCAGGAACCCACTCGCCTCTGCCGTGCCTGTCAAGCTGAAATAGCGAAAGGCGGTTGCCGTTTCCCCGCCAAGGCAAAAGCGGCAGGCTAAGGCCAATAAAGAAAACCTTCTGCTGACCCCAAAGGTTAAGGGTTTTCTTAGACGTAAGCCTCATTATGTGAAGAAGATATACGGTGATGTACTCTCGATGCAATACGAATGGGGGCCAACCCATCGAACCCGCAGACCACTTCCTCACATATGCTTCGACGACTCTGCTGTAGCTGTCCCGGAAATCTTCAGCCCGTCTTCTCACCCCCATCTTTTCCGGTTCCATCCGACGACGCCGCCGCCTCTGAAATCCACGGGTCACTGTCTCCTTGGCTCTTGGACGACTCTACTTCTCGCCCGGATATCCAAAGGTCCCTTTCTCCATCCCTCTTCGAAAACGCTGCCGCTTCTCCTCTACCGGGTATCCACAGGTCACCTCCTCCAATCTTCCTCGATGTCGATGCCGCTTCTGTCCATGGAACCCCCATCTCATCCTCCGTTGCACCCATCCCCCCAGATGTCCAGACGACATGCACAAGAAGCAGTTCGTTAGACCAGATGCTGAATGGGATAAGTGTGGATCTCCCCGGGAATTGAATTGTGCTAGCAAAGATAGATCTGCTTCTGGAGACAATGCTAAATGTGGAGCAACGGATGCTACAAATGGATCAACGGATGGATCGACGGATGGAGAAGATGGAGGCTGACATAGCGGGCATACATTATTTGCTCGGTGCTAATGCCCCTGTTTCCCCGACGCCGGAGCAGGGGGGTGACATGGATGTGATGAATGGGACCTTCGATCCCCTTCCATCACCAAGCGCACCCCCCCCCACCAGAAGATGTAGTGTACATGTATGCCATTGAGGAGGACATGAAAACCCCGTCAAGACCACGCCAGGAGACAACACGGTGACCACGACAGGAGGAAAGCTTCCTCCCAGACAACCTACCATCGCCCGTCGCCTCAAGCACACCCGCTCCCAAAAGACCTACTCCCGCTCGCATGGAAACGGTGCCCAACATCACCCTGTGCGATCTGCCACCGGCGCTCAGGGAGAAGTATAGGGTTAAGAGTGCTGGTGTACCCCACAAGTATGCCTTGTTCATTTTTAAGCACCATGTTCCCTACTCTTTGTACTGCGAGTGGGCCTTCAGAGTGAACTACGATGGGAATCGCGTAAAAAAAGCGCTTCCTGTCAATTTAAGGAAAAACATTGTGGATGAAATGCGGCGCTTTTATCCAGTTACAGATCCTGTAATGAAAGGCGTTCGAGACTGCATTAATGGCGTTTTGCGCCATGCAAGGAATCGGCCATGGATGGACAATGTGGAGGACTTTCTGTGAGACCATACTGTTGTGCTGAACTGTATTGTTCTGTACATGTTTTGCCCTACAGTACCTGCTGTACTTAAAAAAAGGAGATGTTGTTGTGTGCTTTTTTACACAGGACATGCACGACTCCAGTCCCTGGGGGCCGAAAACAGGCACGGTTTTCAAGGTTGCCCTGAAAACCTGCCCTGTTTGCTGCCCTCTAGGACTGTACTGTCGATGTTTGGAATTGCTATGCACTTGAAATGTTTCAACATTGTACAGTATTTGTAAATAAATGTTTTTGTACTGACTCCACCAATAAAAGAACATGTTGATTTGTCTTACATTGTTTCCATTTGCTCCTTTGACAGTGTAACAAATGTCGAGGCTTACTGCACTGTTTTTTTACTGCCAGACCGCAAAGCCGCAAGATCGGCAACATTGTAAAAAAAGAGCAATGATCGCACAAGTGGCGTGGGAACTAGGGCAATTGGCGTGGGAACTTCTAGGGCACCTAGAAATAAAATTCATTTTGCCCCTAGATGTTAGGAACCCCCTCACTTGACCCCAACAGGGTCCGACCAGTAATGGCGGCGAGAAAGGGTCACACCGGCAAGGAGGGTCCTATCATTGAGCGTAATGGCGGAGAAAGCCGCGCTGCTTTGAAACGGCTAAGTCAGAATGAGCAGAAACCTGGAACCCATAACTCTGGTTCTGTTCAACCTAGAGGGCTCAGATTCGGTCACCATGTTGTCCTAGTTCAGGCAGGATTGCATGGCAAATTGCGACCCTCTCGTGGCAATAGAACGGAGTCATGGTAATCACGCAATTGGCGTGGGAACTAGGGCCTCGTTCAAGTTCACGGCCAATTGGCGTGGGAACTTCTGTTCTAGGGCACCTAGAAATAAAATTCATTTTGCCCATAGATGTTAGGAACCTGGCACTGTATACTGTAGAACACAAATAATGTAAATTATACTGTACATGTAGAATAAATGCATAGTTTTATTTTTTCGGGTTTATTACACAGTATACTGTACGACCGGAACAGGGGCAAAAAAACTGTAGACGTGGGGTTTTAAATCCGATTCAGCAATGTGCAGGCATTGTCACACAACGTGATATTATCCATCGAAATCCCCCCATTAGCCGTTTTCTTTTCTGAGGAAAAACAAAAAGAAAAGTTTTAATGTACAGTAATGGTCAGCCCCCTAAAGAAATACCCAGCCAGCCCCACCAATAATTTTCTCCTGTTCACATGCGCATGCGCCTAGCGTTCCACCAATTGTTCAGTATCTGCAGTACCGTACTGTAGAAGCCGCTCAGCCAATGATATTGCTTACAGGAGAATCACTTGACTTTGGAATCGCACCGATATTTATACAGTATTGTCAAAATTAAAAAAACACAGAAAATAATACGGCAACAATACTCACCATAGTATTTCCCATTCAGCTGGCACCGGCGCCGGTCCACTGCCAGCCCAGCTTTCTTGATCATCCACGTCGATAGTTTGCAGCGGGACTAGTCCACCTGTAGTCAGCTGGTGAGGCTGGAAATCGCTTAGGTACATGCAAGCTTCATCAAAACTGCACGCGAAATTCGGCTCAGGCTCAGGGTTGTCACTGACGGCGGAACCGTCATTGGAAGCCGGTGCTGGTGCTGGTGCATTGCTTGGCAGCGACTGTCATTTCTTAGTTGGTTTTAACACGACCCTTCGCCTTTTGCCGCCTTCATGATCATAGATACCGGAAAAATCCGGTGATATACACCAATACCCTCCAACAAATTGTTGCTCAATACGATGAAAACAGGGATCGCTACATAACCTTTTCCTTACTGCACGCTTCCACGTATGAGGAGTTGGCGAAAATTTGTAAAAGTCATAGTTTTCCATAAAATACTGATAAATTTGAACAACTGTTGCCATCTTATCCTCTGTTGCATTAATCGCGGCACATAACAAATATGCGTAACTTCTGTCGGATTTTTGGAAAGCGGGCTGCACTTGAACACTCATGGCGGGCGGGTCTCTGGAGAATACTGTAACCGAAACTGGTCTTTGTCTTTCTTTAATATGAAAAGCCTAAATTGATACATTTTTGCAACCTCTTCCTTCAGTCACAAGGCCAAGTTACAATGGCACACTGTGGTACAGTATCTTTTTTAAACGAAACACCTGCAAGCCCACACATTACGGAAGCGCATGCGCATTACAATTCATGAATATCTGCCATCTGGCGGATACGCAAAGCATTGCAGCCTATTAAATCCGAACCATTATCAATAAACCCATCAATAAACCCATCAACCGCGCGTTAGCCGGGCATGACCCGTGGCTGGGAACGCAAAATAAACGCGGCATGCGCCAGGTGAAGAGCGTCGCATTCCAGGTACAAGCCAGGGAAAAAAAGGTGATTTGTTAGAATAAAAGCTGCCGCAGCAGTAGATCTCGCTCTGATGGTGTACTTTAAGGCTCTGTTGTACAGTAGGTTCCCTACACTTCTCTGCATGTACGCTTTTGATAGGTGTTCTCATTAACGTTATTGAATTCAGCTATTATCTTGATGCTGATGACAAAATGAAAAACAGTTCTTTTGCAACTGCACTCACCCTTCACACTTCTTTAAGTCCTTTGTTTATTTTCATGTTGTTTGGTCAGAAGACGAAGCAGGACTCACTACTTCAAATCCTAATAGAAAAATAAAAATATCTCCTTGCACTCGTCTACATCACTGAATTAGAGGTCTTCAACATTCATTCAACATATTGAATTATATATGTACTGTAGCGCACTTTCCCCCACCCTATGGGAGATATGGTGGCTACTGTGTGTGTGGTGTGTTACCTGTGACTCTCAGGAGGCCTGAACCTCCGCTGCTGCTGGGAGCCTGAGGTGTACCTGATCCATCTGGTGACAGTGCCGCCACATGTGCGGGATCCAACTATGGTGGATAACCCCGTCACAGGACTCAATACAATAATACACACACTGATAAAGATAACAGTTTACTGCATGCATATGAAAAAGGAACAATAATATAACACCCACACCAAATAGGCCATGCACGAACATAACCCCACAGTGCCCTCCAACACAGTGTCCACACCCGAATGGAATATCCCAAATGTACTCAATCGCCTCCGCTGCTGTCGTGTGCCACCAGCAAACCTCCCTGCACTCTCCCCAACCTCCGCTGCTGGTCGCAGCCGCAGCGGAAGGTAAGGGGATGAAGGGGGACACAGAGTGACTGGGTCACTTTCTCCCCCTGGTGAAAAGACCAATGTCCCTGCTTGGAAACAGCATAACAATTAACCACAAACAAAGAAGTTATATAATGAAAATGCATTGTAGTATGTGCAACTTATCACATGACATAACTCTACATCAAGTTATATATTTCCGTGAACTTCATTATGACTTGATTTTACCGTGAGACCACTGCTGAGTCTCATAATGAGGTGCCCCAAATGAATCATAGGTTACCCGGTTGGGAGGGTACCTAACAAGTTGGCTACGCAAAGCCCTTCTTCAACTCCCTTAAGGGAATAGTGATCGTACTCTTGAGGCTCAGTATATCGCATCTTTGTAGTCTCTGTAATTTTATGAGTTATAAAGCAAGGACTTCTGGGGTTCAGAGGAGGGCTCATTGGAGCCACCGGAGAAGGTGTCTGAGGCCTGGGCCCATTTCCCGTATCTCCTTAGGGAGGTGTCCCTTGACTTTGTTCTGTGTTACTAGAGGGTACTTCCATAGGATCCTCGGTTGGTTCAGTTACTGTCTCTTCGGGACCTTCTGGCTCACCGAGCAATGGTGTCTCTGGTTCATCATCCCCCACTTGTGGGATAGGCAGAAGATGATAGCGATGCCAGATCTTTACCCGGCCGTCCACGTCTTTTATGCGGTAGAACGGGGGGCCCGGCATCTGCGATTCGACCTCGAATACCCCGTCAAGCCAACGGTCGGCCAATTTGTGTTTGCCAGGTATTCCGAAGTTACGGAGGAGAACGGCGTCTGCCGAGCCTGTCCACCGGGGTCCGGTTGAATATCTCCAGTAGGGCATCTCCCTCTGAATGGTAAGGAGTCATTCGGGACTTGATGATATTTTACAGGTTAAGCAACTCCCTGATGAGGTTACTTTCGAAGTCCCAGCCTTGATCCGAATGCAGGCGATTGGGCAGTCCACAGTGGATGAAGTACTGCTCCCATAATATTTTGGCCACTGTAATGGCCTTCTGTTCTTTAGTTGGAAAGGCTTGGGCATACCGGGTGTAATGGTCTGTGATCACTAGTACGTTCCTGATGCCTCGGGCATCTGGTTCTATACACAGAAAGTCCATGCACACGAGGTCCAGGGGGCCTTAGTTCTTCAGATGAGCCATTGGAGCAGCTCTGGTGGGTAGTGTCTTTTGCTGAATGCACCATGAGCATCGGCGGCAGTGGCGTTCTACCAACTCTCGCATCCGTGGCTAGAAGAACCGGTCGCGTATCAAACTGAAGGTTTTGTCCACACCGAGATGGCCATGTTCATCGTGTAGGAATCTCAGGACCATGTGTAGGTTCTTGGGTAGAACCAACTGCATTCTATCCGGGTTGTTATGATATTGAACCACCCGATAGAGTAGGCCCTTGTCGATGTCAAATGTATCCACTTCCTGCATTAGTACTGCGACCGTGTCGCTGGGAGCACATTTCAGCAATGAAGGCTTGTTTTGCTGGACAGCTGGGCGGATAATTCAAGCCACTTGATCCCTTATCTGGTATTGTACCAGATCCTTCCATGCGATGATCTTGTCTGGGGTGATATTCATTCCTTCAGGGTTACAATAGGTGGCAGGGATAGCCTTGGATTGGCATCCAAATCAATCTGCATCCCTCAGTTTGGAGAAGGCCACTTTATCTTCCACGATGGCTGCAGTTGCGCACATAGCCCGCATCCCTGGTCCAGGGATTTCTTCCCAGAGGTCATCATCTCAGATGGTACTCACTCCCGGTCTTCTGGATAGAGCATCAGCTCCGATGTTCAAGAGGGCCCCCAGCCATCGGTGGCTGGTGGCGTCTAGTTTGGCGGACGTCATTATGTACGTCAACGGATTGTTGTCCGTACTCACCTCAAAGGTGACACCATACAGGTAGTTTTGGAGTTTTTCCACGATTGCCCACTTGAGAGCGAGGAATTACAACTTGTGGATGGGATAATTCTGCTCGCTGGGGCTTAAACTAAAGCTGACGTAGGCCACTGGTCAGAGGCCAGCCGGGTACTTCTGGTGCAAGACTGCACTTAGGCCGTTGAAGCTCGCATCCACATGAAGGATGTAGGGCTGCTCTGGATTAGCGTAAACAAGAACGGGTGCCTCTATTAAGCTTTTCTTTAGGCCGATGAATGCCTTTTCACAGGTGGCTGTCCACTTGAAATTGAATGGTAGTCGCGCAGAGGTTGCTTTCCGCCTTGTATCTTCGGGGTATATTTTGAGATGGTTGTTGAGGACCTTTGCTTTGCTTGAATACCCCTCCATGAAACGGCGATAGTATCTGCAGAATCCAAGGATAGAGCGTAGTTCCATGATGTTCTCTGGCCTTGGCCAGTTCACCACTAATTCAACTTTGGCGGGATCGGTAGCTATCCCATCTGCGGACACTGTGTCCCACGTAGGTCACTGAGATGCGGCAGAACTGGCATTTGTCCAAAGACAACTTCAAGCCTTCCTGGGCCAGCCGATCCTACACTTTCAGTAGTCATTCTTCATGCTCCTCCAGAGTCATACCGGAGACGATGATGTTGTCCAGGTAGACTAAGCATTCCCATGGTTTCATGTCGCTGATGGTCTTCTCCATCAAATGCTGAAAGGTTTCTGGGGCACCACAAATGCCTTGGGGCAAGCAGGTGAATTGGTAGATACCAAGGGAAGATACAAAGGCAGTCTTCTCCTGGTCTTCTGCACTCATTGATACCTGGTACTACCCAGATCTCAGGTCCAGTACACTGAACCACTGGCTTCCCGACAGCGCATTGAGAATCTCTTCAATCCTCAGAAGAGTGTACTGGTCAGGGTCCGTTCGTCTTCTGTACCACCACGATCAGTGATGCGTAAGGGCTACAGGATTCAGTTACAATCCCCGCCGTCTCCATCTCTTGTAGGACGTCTCTCACATCCTCCACATCTCAGAGAGCGATGCGACGGGAAAGCTCCCGAAAGGGCGTGGTGTCACTTAGCCGGATGGTGTGCTGGGCGTTTTGGCTGCATCCCACATCCATCTCTCTGGTGGAGAACATATCCCGACATTCTTCCAGCTTGACCGTTAGTCGATCATTCCACTCGGCTGGCAATGGTGTTGAGTCTCCGAAGTCAAATGTCAGCCCGGACAGCTGATCCTGCACTGTGGCGGTGTTCACCTGAGCCATCGTCTCGACGGGAGTGACAGGATATATTCGCCCCAATATTTGACCTTGATCGAAGGGCATTGGGTATGGGGAGATGGACGAACACCTTGATCCTCCCAAAAATCGTAGAGTTCCATTCCCGCACAAGCTTGTAACCTCAGTTGGCATCTTCCTCGGGCATACTCTCTAGAGAAAAGTAGCACACTGCGACCATACACTTCATCCCCTGGTGGAATCTTGGTTAACCCCGCCTTGAGGTTGAAGAGGTCCCTGTTCCCATCTTGGGTCGATATTTGCAACACTCTTCTCGTAGTACTGGGTGGATTTGTAGGGCAGACAGGGGTAGTTCACTGGCTTCTTGCAGATATGCTCTGATCACCACCCGCACCACGTCGGCGTTGGTCCCCAAAATATTCGGGGAGCTTAGGTCTTCTCAGGGCTCAGGGCATATTAGAGCCTCCACATCCATGCTGTGCAACTTGCCGGTGTTCAGCTGTGGTATTTCCAGCCGAACCTTCACCACTCCGTCAATGGGGTAGTCCTTATTGCTGAGTCCCCACAGCTTCATCTTGTCCGCCGACTGCAAGGGTAGGTGCTTAAGATGTTGGTTATAGACCGGGCGGTACACAATGGTTACTTGGGACCCGGTGTCCAGCAAGGCAGATGCATATATGCCATTCACGAGGATGTGTATGATGGCGGCCGGTCCCACACAACTGTAAGCGTCCGATGGGGACGCGTCTTTGGGGCTTGGAAATGGTGTTCTTTCTGATGCTGCGGAGGGTGTTTCTACAGGTTGCACGTGTAGATAATGACCTTGGAGTTGGATGTCCAGGCTTTTCTGGGCACGGCAGCATGTGCTATGGGAGGAGGGTCGTCCTTGGCGCTTTCCGCCTCCCTGGGCTTTGGAGCAGATGCCCCTTTGGACTCTTCCTTGCGGTGCTCCTTGGACTTATTAGGAGTATGCAATGGAGCATGCACCTCGTGTACCTTCACTTGGGTAAAGAGCCCTGTAAATGTCAATGTAGGTGGATTTCCTTGCATGAGGCCACACCTAAGCATTTTGGCTATGGGGTGGGTTGGACTTGACCCTCACAGAAACTGCTAACAATAGGCTTCATCCACTTCAAAGGCGGGGACGAGCTTGCGGGTGAGTAGCAGCCAAAATACCAACTGTATGCGGTGGATGTACGCTGACAAATCCTCACCTTCTTTCTGGCGGAGGGCATAGTATTTGGCCCAGAGCTCACTCTCATCGTCCTCTAGGCCGTAGGCCTCATGTAGGAATTCTACAAGCATCCGAGCCATCACATCTGTGTTTTGCTCCCTATGCATGCTTATGATGGTGGAGGCGGCAGGCACTTCATAATCTGTTGCTGCTTCCCTGCCTCGGAGCAGGGCCATACGTCCAATACCTTGAGGGTATGTTCCCTCCAGGAATCGATCCCTTCTTCGCCCACGGGGGTGGGTGTCATCCCAGAGAACGCCTTGAGCTATCCTATAATTCTGGGATTGGGAGGACAGTGTTAGCGCTTCCACCAATTTGGGGTAGAGTTACTCCCAGGTTGGAGGGTCCCGGAGACAGATGACTATAATAGGCTGGGCTCGGACTAGGAACTTGCATGTGGCTTCTCTGGTACCCGCTGGTGGTAGAGGTCTCTGGTACAACACTTGAGATGAAGGTTACCCTGGGTGTGATTAAGTCGGCCCTGATGGGTGTACTTGCAACCAGGGTTTCAGTCCTCCATCCCCCAGGGGTGTAGGAGGTGGTGGTCACTTCAGCATAATAGGGGCATTCTGAGGAGAGTCCCGAGGTGGATGCGGCCATGGGAGGTGATAGCCCAGGGTTTATGAGGGGTATCCCTCGGGCAGAGCCTCTGACTGATTTAGGGCCTGAGGGGCATATTCTAGGCATATTTCTTGCTTGGTGGCCAGTAGTACAACCCTCCACCGGTAAGCGGTGTCATATTTTCTACCGATGATCTTGGCGTCGCTCATCCCCGGAGATTTTCTCACTTGGTCGCGGACAGTAAACATTGACAAGAGGGTGGGGACTCCTCCCACTGCGACTACGTGGCGTGGAGATTCCCAGAGCTCTAAGGCCCAGTCGTGGACCTGTTGCTGAAAGGGCGTAAAGATGGTGTTCTGATTGGCTTACTAATTTGACTACCGAGTAGGGCACCCCTGGTCTGAGAATCTCAGCAGCGCCTCCAAATGTAGCGCACTTTCCCCCACCCTATGGGAGATATGGCGGCTTCTGTGTGGTGCATTACCTGTGCCTAACAGGAGGCCTGAACCTCTGCTGCTGGGAGCGTGGGGTGTACCTGATCCGTCTGGTGACAGCACCTCCACCTGTGCGGGATCCTACTATGTTGGATAACCCCATCACAGGACCCAATGCAATAATACACACACTGATAAAGATAACAGTTTACTGCATGCATATGAAAAAGGAACAATAATATAACACCCACACCAAATAGGCCATGCACGGACATAACCCCACAGTGCCCTCCAACACAGTGTCCACATCCGAATGGAATATCCCAAATGTACTGGGGTGTCCCTGGGCACTGAAGACAAGGGAAAGCAGGCCGGTCCCATGCCATCATCATCAGCGATGAGTCCATCTCCACGTGGGGTGGTGTCCAGCTGGAGGGTCCCACCATGTAGAAAGTCTCTTATCTGTGGGGTGATCTGGTCCCAGACAACCAGATTGCCAGTCTTCCGCCGAATCCTGGCTGTGTCCCTCACTCTTGGCACTACAAGGGCAGTGTCCCTATCTAATGGGCCTGTCCCTGCAGCAACCACAAACAGGGGGAGTCAGGGCCTATCTGGGGTCTAAGGGGGTCTCTGGCCTAGTGCAGGGGTGTGAGGATTCGCCATCCTGGTGGCTGGAGACTGTTGCCTCATCTCAAACCTGCTGCTGTGACGGACACTCAGGAAGCACAGCCTCCCGGCCCCGCTACACACGCGCACAGATCTTGCGTGGTCTGTCAGCCAGCCCGCGGGTTCTGGCTCCGCCCCCTGCTCTGGCGCTCGGCGGTTGTGCTCATCCAGCCTCCCCTCTTAGACATACCCTGGTCTCTGCCCCCGCTGATGGACAGGACCACTGTGGGAGTCCTTGCGCACCGGAGTCCGCCCCCTGACCTCCGTGGCGAGCGTGGGTCGGTGCGCGCTCAGTCCCGCCTCCCTTCCTGATCAGGCTGTGTCATAGGGCACACCTGTGTGCACCAGCAGCCTATGGGATTTGGTTTCCTGGTTCCACCCTGCCTTTTCATTGGAGGATCTCCCTTTATATACCCTCTTGCTCCTGATTCTCATTGCTGAGCATAGTCTTGTGTGACGCCATGCCTTGCTGCATTCTGTTCCTGTTACCTTGCCTTGTATTGCCTTGCCTGTTTATCCTGCCGTTGCCTGACCCTGCTACTCACCTTGGACTCCGTACATCCCCTCTCCTGATCCGGCTACAAACGATCATGCTCCAGACCTTGGCTAGTACCCCGACGATCCGCTACTCTCCTATCCTGAACTTGGCTACGTACACCGACGATCCGCAACTCTTCACTCCTGATTCAACAAGTACCCTCAATTACTCTCACATCTATAATCCTGGCCTGTCTTGCACGACCAATCTACATCCTTGGCGTGTCCGCGTGGCTGTGGGTTGGTGTTACACAATTCCCTACCTCAGCACTGCGGTCGTGCTTCGTTTGTGGTGAGCTACACGTTATAAGGGGTCCTAGACACCCTGCACACACACCCTATCCTCTCATTGTTCAAGATTCGACTGGTGTGGCTCACAGCGTGCTAAATGTATCATTCTCTGGAGCAGGGGTCCTCGCAGCCCTATTGGCTTAGCTGTGGCACCTGGTCGCCAGACCCTGTGCATTGTGGGGCTTGTAGCCCCTGCGGAGCTCTCTGCTGCAATGGCCGCCTCGCACGCCTAACACTGCGCATGCGCAGCATCACGCGCATGCATGGAAATTACCAATATGGTAAATGGGGCCGCCGGGAACCTCTGGCATCTCGATCGCCTCCACCACTGCCGTGCGCCACCTGCAACCCTCCAAGCAGGCGCCCCATCTCTTACTCTTACTCTTATTTACGAAATGCTCAGTGTATGTAAACACACCCAGCATTTCATATATATTTAATATTTCACAAAACTTTCAAAAAACTTAATGTCTCAAAAAATGACTGAGATTCCATTCAATGTTAAGACCGCAGGGAGCACGGGTCTTAAGCATAAAAATCCAATAAGCTTCCCTGTGGTCCAAAAAATTGAGCCTATCTAGTCCCCCATACTCCTTGATAAAGGACCCCTACGGTCCGAAACACGTAGGAGTTTTTGACTCACCCCCTGGGGTTATGTTACCGAGTGTTGCTGAATAAATAGAATTTTATTTTTTCTACCACCTGGCTCCCTGGCAGTGCACTGTTTTTGCTCTCTTCTTCTTTCACAAGAACAGGAAACCTAGTTTTCAAGCACTCTCTCTCTAGAAGTTTATTTATTTATAAAATATTTTACCAGGAAGTAATACATTGAGAGTTACCTCTTGTTTTCAAGTATGTTCTGGGCACAGAGTTAAGACAAATAATACATGGTTACAAATACAGTTACATAAATGAACAGGGTATACATTATGTACAAGACATTGCATGCACAGTTAAAGAAAATATATATTATGGGCATATGAAACAGTTACAGACCAGATTAAAATGTGAGACCGCCTTAGATTTGAAAGAACATAAACTGGTGGTGTATGTGAGAGTCTCTGGTAAGTTGTTCCAGTTTTGGGCTGTACGGTAAGAGAAGGAGGAACGGCCGGATACTTTGTTGAGCCTTGGGACTATGAATAGTCTTTTGGAGTCTGATCTCAGGTGATAAGTGCTGCATGTGGTAGGGGTGAGGAGCTTGTTCAGATAGCTGGGTAGCTTGCCCATAAAGAATTTAAAGGCAAGACAGGAAAGGTGAACTTTGCGCATAGACTCGAGTGATGACCAATCTAGTTCTTTGAGCATTTCGCAGTGATGTGTGTTGTAGTTGCATTGGAGAACAAAACGACAAATTGAAGTGTAGAGGGTGTCAAGTTTGCTAAGGTGGGTTTGAGGAGCCGAGCCATATACTATGTCTCCATAGTCAATAATTGGCATTAGCATCTGCTGTGGGGTACGCTTTCTGACCAGGAGACTTAGGGAGGATTTGTTCCTGTAAAGTATCCCTAGTTTGGCATAGGTCTTGGTTGTCAGGGTATCAATGTGCATTCCGAATGTTAAGTGGGAGTCAAATCATAAGCCCAGGTATTTAAAACTAGTGACAGGGGTTAGGGTGGTGTTAGCATTGGTTCTAATCAGGAGCTCAGTCGCTGGAAGCTTTAAAAATGTAGTCTTGGTCCCAAATACCATTGTTACAGTCTTGTCAGTGTTTAAAAACAGTTTGTTTTGGGAAATCCAGTTTTCGAGTCTCAAAAAGTCAGACTGAAGTATGTGTTGAAGGTCAGAGAGGCTATGGCTGTGTGCATATAGGATTGTGTCATCTGCATACATGTGTATTGAGGCTTGTATGCAGATGACACAATCCTATATGCACACAGCCATAGCCTCGTGTTATATGAGATGTGTAAAAATAATTTTTAAGGTCAAAAATTAATATATTAAAAAAAGGGCTTTAAAAAAATAGAACAATGTAGTGTAGTGACTGGGATCGATATGTGAACACTGTAAGAGTGCTCTCAATCATACACAAGTAGAAGTACTAAGGGCTGAACTGTCCTGGTACACACCTATATAAATATATAGGATTGCCTTGTACAGACTGAGAGACTGGGGTTAGATAAGCTCCTCTCTAGTACCCTATATTAATACTGTAGTCCCCTACTCGTGTTAATGTGAACAGGTGGAGGAACTACTCATGAAGTTCTCGGTGACAATTGTAATGCAGTCTGAATCCACACAAGTCACAGTGTTGTGTCCGTGCAGATGTTATGGAGGTAGCATAGTAATCGAAAGTGGATATGTTCCACAAGCGGTTGGGATGCTTAGATATAGGCACTCTACAGTACGTGATTCAGGTTGCACAAATGTAGCTTCCGACACAGGGAACACCCAGACATCCACACCTATAACCTAAGGAACCTTAATGAATCATGGCAACAGTAATGCTATGCCTAGGTGAGTCATAAGAAGTGCTAGGTGACTTCGCGCTATAGTAACATGCAGTGTGCGCGCTGTCTGTATAAGCAACTTGGACTCAGGTCAGGATCCAATTAGGTCCTAATTGGTACCGTACTCCTGCATCGATGCTGATCGTAATTGGTATATCAGCACCGATGTCCATGGAGTGATACTAAGAAAGGTGAGCAAACTCAGTCCTGAATCATATAACGATAATAGGTGTAACATCAGTAGTGATTACTGCATGGACTAACGTGAATATAAGTGTTTAAATATATAAGCATATGAACATAAAAGACTGATAATCAGTCACAATCATTCAAAATCAAATGAGTGAATTCGTTAGTGATCCCAATATATTCCCATTAAGTGACAAAACATATTTGATTAATATATTGTAATATAATATTTGTGAAAAAAATAATAATGATACTCATAATATAATGCAATAGAGAATACTGTTCTTCTTACATTTCATTCCGCTTCTTGTGAACATGCGGCTTGGCAATGACATCTTCGAGCTACTAGTATAAGCCCCTATATCCCTTAAACATAAAAGGTCATTAAGATAGATTCATGGTTAGAGATGGGTGAAAAAAAATTCTGGATTTGAATCCACCTCCAATCGACCATTTTTTTTGTTCTGCGTATTTCCGTGGATCAGTCTTAAAAAGCGCAATCCGCCTTTTCCGTTTTTTTTTTTAATATAATTGTCAATCCGTTCAATAGATTAATAATTAGGACCAAAAGAAACATAATCTGGGATCTGTGGATAAGGAGTAATAGCCAAGGAGGAGTATAAATAGAGGTTTGCTGCCCTATGCACGTAGGACTTGTCCATCTCTCGCCTTTCTCTCCCTTGATCAAGAGAAGGCATTTGAATGGGTGGTTCACCGATACCTCTTAGCCACTCTGCATGCGTACAGTTTTGACCAACACTTCGTGAGCTATCTGAAAATCCTGTACGCTTCTGCAGAGGGTTTGATTAAGATAAATTGGTCAGATCTGGCATAAAAATACTACACATATCTCTGGAACTCTGTTGTCCCTGATAAGTTTCATGGAATACCCCACTTCAGGTAGGATTTCAATTATTATTATTATTTTTTTTTTTTAAAGCTTTGAGGGAATGACACTGGCAGAGACTGCTGATAGGATCTCTGTCATTTTTGACTGGACTGTAAAGTTATGTGCAAATAATTATATTTGTGTGTCACTCAATTACGTGCTATACATTCACTTGCCAATGTCATTATGGCATTATAACAGGGTCTTATCCCTGTTAAACAGGCTTGCCTCTAATCCAGCAATGTGCTAGTTAATTGCTGGTGCAATCAACCCCACCTGCTAATCACAGCTCTGTGAAATAGTCTGTTCAGAGGCAGGAAGGGATAGATTCCTTAGTCTCACATGTGGGGCTGAACCGAGGAAGTATAGACAGAGAGTTCCCTAGTCCACAACTGGGCTGACCTGTGGAACAAACAGACGTCTTGAGCGGAAAAGAGACTGCACGCTGCCAGCAAGACACAGGGGACAATACTTCTAAACCTGGATCCTGACATTACCTTAGCACACAAGGGTGCGGACACCAGGAGAACAGAGAAGCCTTCCCCTACAGCTACAAGAAACAGATAAGACTTTCTTATGGGACTGTTTATATATCTGTTTATATGTATATATATTTTGGGCTGGTAAATAGCTTAGCTAACCACCCAGTTATAGAGAGGGCTGAACTACATGTGTAGATAGTCTCCAAAGCGGAGATAGGTTTTTGTTTGGCTTATTTTCATATGCTTTGCTGTGATAAAGGGACAGGCGCAATAAAGCCTAATTTTAGTTTCACTTTAAACGGTCTCCATTACGTACCTCTGCACACGTCCTCTTACATACGGTGTCAGAAGTGGGATGAGAGGTGGCCCTTGAAGTTAAAAAGGGGCCCCTGAGACTGCCTGTGAACATTTTTGTGCTTTTGCCTGCATACAGTTCCTGCAAACAGTTTGAGCAACAAAACCAAAGAAAGACATGCAGAAGTGACTAGAATTAAAGGGCTACACACCCAGGCAGGAAAACTACACTGCACTGAAGAAAGCCACAATGCCACAGTTGGACTGGGAGGACTGCGACAGACAATGACCCACACAAGGGACTGATGCTGTGAACAGAGTCTACACCACCACTGGTGAAAGAAAATAAAAAAAAAGAGAAAAAAAACCTGGGAATTTAAAATGGCCGCCCAGCTGAAGTCAAATACAGACTCTGCAAGAATGGGGAATAAAATGTGTTTCTGGTGTAAAGAGCCCAGCCACAGAAAAAGGGCAGCAGCCTGAGGACTATGTTTTTCAACAAGCAAAGGAACTGCAGCAGCAAGCAGTGTGCTGTGGACCCAAGGAAGATACAGAAGTTTTACTTAGCAACTGCACATCCAGTATCGCTGATGAGAAAGAATTCCTGCACAGTACTGCTGATGTTGTTAACTCGTACCAAAGTAAAGAAGATGAAAAAGTCTACAGAGACGCCTGTGGGAGCTAAAAACTCTACAAGCAAAGTCTGCCCACCTGTAGGACTACCACAATTTGGGGTTCTAGTGAATACAGGAACAACAGCTGCAATAGCGCCTCCTGAAGTCAGGAAGAAAAATACACCTGATAGCCCCAATATGGGGGACAAGATGCGGCGTTCCTGTAATGAACCCTACCCCACGGGAGAGTGGGCCTTCCGGTCCGATGAGGAGGAAGACATCTCTTACGGGGAACCCGAACCATGTCACACCCACAAAACACCCCAAGAATGGTGGGGGTGCCTGAACTCGGTACGAACCGAAAAGACCGCTCTCTATGATGACGAATGTGATCATCAGGAGCAAGAGCGGGATGAGCAGATCTCTGAATATTTACGCCACCTAACGCAACTGCAAGGGAAACATGGTGGATACAGTGAAGCTGCTGAAGTTTCAAATAAAGACGGAGACCCCAATATCCCTGATGGGACAGAGTCATCAAAAAATAAAAGGAGGAAAAAGAAAAGTGGGTCTTCACTTACCGTGGAAGGAACAGACATGTCCGCTGATCCCGCAGAGAAAAAGGGGGACTGAGATGCCCTGCAGCCTAGAGAAAATGGAGAATTCGTCCCGCGGAAGACCGAATATCCAGAGGGCCCAAGGCAGAAGTCGTGTACCCCAAAAAAGTCTCTCCTCTGAGGAATGTTGCCTGGAGAGAGCATCTGCCTTAACGTTTTTAGTGCCGGGGATATATGAAAGATGAAAGTCAAATCAGGAGAAAAAAAGAGACCAACGAGCCTGTCGTTGTCCAAGGCGTCGGGCGTTCTCGATGTAGAGAAGGTTTATGTGATCCGTGAGGATAGTAAATTGCTCTTTCGACCCCTCCAAAAAGTGTCTCCACTCTTGGAGAGCCATCTTCACGGCCAGAAGTTCCGTGTTACCCACGTCGTAATTCCTCTCAGCCGATGAGAATTTCTTGGAGAAATATGTGCAGGGATGTAACTTGTCTTGAGGTGTAGGTCTCTGAGACAGGACTGCCCCTGCCCCGCAATCGGAGGCATCAACCTCTAAGATGAAGGGAAGGTTGATGTCCGGATGGCGGAGAATCGGGGCGGATACAAATGCTTCCTTGAGTACCTTGAAGGCGGACAGAGCCTCGGGGGACCAAGCAGAAGGGTCTGCCCCTTTCTTCGTAAGGGCTGTAAGGGGAGCTACGATAGAATACATTTTTCATATAAACTTGCGATAGTAATTGGCGAACCCCAAAAATCGCTGAATGGCTTTGAGGGTATTAGGTCTTGGCCATTCTGTTACAGCCAGAAGCTTGCCAGAATCCATCATGAAGCCCTCATCTGAGATGACGTAACCCAGGAAATGAGTAGAGGTCTGATGAAAAGAGCACGTCTCTAGCTTGGCGTATAGATGGTGTTCACGAAGACGAGAAAGAACGTAGGAGGTTTGACGAAAGGAAAAAAAGAAAAGGAAGGATCTGAGAGGGATAATGACTTGACAGTATGCTATGTGCTGTAATGGAAACAAAAAGAAAACAGCGCACAACGCCAAATAGTGAAGCAAGTAATAATATATAATTAATAATTAATAGGTAATATATCTGCGTACATCAAATTGATAAAATTGGTGCATTTAGTGTATACCACACTTGTTACCGCTCAGTAGCTGTTAACAGGAAGGTCTGATGCTTGTCTTTTCTCTGTAGGAGCCTCTGCAATGGTTCTGGGGCTGAATTGTTTCCTGCACTCCTCAGCTAGCAGAACGTCACTCCCAGAGGGGGTTTCCTTTAAACAGCCAAGCTTCGCTGCAAATTCAGATACTCAGTGGGACCGCTCCTCATCCGATGATGTGCCGCCTCCAGGGGGATTTCCCCTTGAGTGACCCGTCTCTCCTGCAGCTGATCACTGCTCGATAAGGCCACTCAGACTTACAAGCAGTCTGGGGCCGTTGGAGTGGCTCGGCACACAGTCCCGCTAAGCGGACGCCAAACCGCAACTTGCAGGGGCACTCTCAACGTGCCACGATGCCGCTCCGTCACGTGGTACTGCGTGATGACGTCACAGTCTCCGCAGCGGTGATGGGATCGGCGGGAGGGAGGAAACAAGTCCCTTAGAGTCTCTTAATAGTCCAAATAACACCAAACTAGCATAAAATGTGATGTAAATAGCAGAGCGAATCCAGCATAAGAATAATAGCAAATATATGGTATAGAATAATAACATCCAACGCGTTTCGTAGAGCTAACTACTTCTTCAGGGAATAATTTGGTTATTACCCAGAGGTCTTAAATACCTCTCAGAGATGCCTCATTGGTCAAGCAATTAAACTTTATACCAATCATCTGAACTAAGTAATGGTCAAAGTGATAGGGAAGATGTGATGTTTACTTTTAAAACAACAACTTTATTAACAAAATCTAAAAGAACATATAAAAAACAACATATAAACTAAACCTAGCATAAATACTTAAAAACATGCTGGAATAAAAAGAAACACAATATTAGTGTATTAAAATTGGTATCCTCATATACTTCATACAAAAGATACAACTAGAGATTAAAAAGTGTGACAGAGCAGGGAGAGCAGGAAACACAGATAAATAACATATCCCATGGGTCTGATGTTAGTATGGACTGAGGGTTCAATACAATGCCCAAATATCTACATCCTCATTTAACCCCTTAGGTGACATGGTATCCAACTTGTGTATCCAATAAGTCTCTTTAGAAGATAGTACTTTAACTCTATCCCCACCTCTTCTATTCGCAGGAATAAACTGAATCCCCTTAAAAGTGAGACTGGACGGGTCTTTATTATGATGTAATAAAAAGTGCCTTGAAACACTATGTTTGTCAAACCCATTTTTAATATTTCTGACATGTTCCTGGATGCGGATTTTGAGGCTGCGTTTGGTTCTGTCTACATATTGACATCCACACGCACATTCCAACAGGTACACAATATGTGTGGATGTACATAAAATAAAGTCATCAATATTAAAAACCTCTTGTGTGTTTCTAGAATGAAACGTATGTTTAACAGGATGTTGATATTTGCAAATATTGCACTTGCCACAAATGTAATTACCTTTTGGTTTAGGTCCAAGCCAATTCTTTTGTGATATAGTATTATTACATACAAAAACATCACTAGGTGCTAATATGTTTTCAATATTTTTGGCTCTCCTATAGATAAACCGTGGTTTGGTGTCTAAATGAGATCCCAATATAGGATCATTGCACAGTATACCCCAGTGTTTATTAAAAACCTTTTCAATGTCCCTATATACAGAGTTATAATTAGTGATGAAAGCCACATCTAAAGTTCCACTCTTCATTGTTTGGCTTCCATTATTTCTAATTTTAGATCTATTTTGGATTAGCATTTCTTTCCGATCCATATTACGTACTCTTTTGATCTCTCTTTCCAAAAGTTCCTTGGGGTATCCCCTCTCTCTAAATCTCAATAATAATTTGTTAGCCTGTTTGTCAAACACCTCTAAACTACTGCAGTTACGTCTGAGTCTGACGAATTGCCCACCTGGTATATTTTTGATCCATGTGCTCTTGTGACTACTATTTGCCATCAGCAAATTGCTGGTATCCACCTCCTTAAAGAAGGTCTCAGTTTCTACAGTGCCATCCACTTGAGAAGTAAGTCTTAGATCCAAAAAATCTATCTGTGTGGCATCCATTTTGTGTGTGAACTCTAGATTGTAGTCATTCTTATTCAAGTCAGCCACAAATGCACTGGCTGATGCACAGTCACCGTCCCACACACACAGGATGTCGTCTATGTAGCGCCTCCACACAACGACATTCCTGTGATATGGTTTCTCGGGCATAATAAACTGAGACTCCCACACTCCCACATACAGGTTTGCGAAGCTGGGGGCAAACCTAGTGCCCATTGCAGTTCCGCAAACCTGCAGGTAGAAGGTTG
Source organism: Ascaphus truei (assembly GCF_040206685.1). NCBI lineage: Eukaryota > Metazoa > Chordata > Amphibia > Anura > Ascaphidae > Ascaphus > Ascaphus truei. Next base: position 122,142,742 of record NC_134485.1, on the reverse strand, counting down.
AGAGAAACAGAAAATAATTGTGTTTTAGAATAAAACTAATAGACTCAAGAATAAACTCCCTATTTAATGGGTGCAGTGTTTGATCTGCCTCCAAAATGGAGTTCACTGCATCTAACCCTTTTTGATGGGGTATATTAGTATACAGGGCTTTTATGTCACATGTAATCCATACATATGAACTCTTCCATTGGAAGTCTTTAAATAAATTTAAAACTGCAGTAGAATCCTTCAAATAAGAGGTTAATTTCCCGACATAAGGTTGGAGAAAAAAATCCACATATTGACTAAGGTTGGCTGTCATCGATTGTATACCTGACACAATTGGGCGTCCAGGAGGATCAACCAAAGCCTTATGTATCTTCGGTAAGTGGTAGAATATGGGGATCCTTGGGAATTCAGAAAATAAAAAGTCAAATTCTGCTGTAGTGATAACCGAGAGGGCGACTGCATTGTCTAGTAGAACCTTCAGTTCCCTTAAGAATTCCACTGTGGGATCCTTAGTTAGTTTTACATAAGACAATGTATCATTAAGAAGTCTTAAAGCTTCTTTTTCGTAGTCACATCTGTTTTGGACTACTACGCCCCCACCCTTATCCGCTTGCCTTATAATTAAACTGGTATCTTATTTAATTTTTTTTGATTGCTAAAGATTCACTCGCACTGAGGTTGTGCTTAATATCTCCTGACTTAAAATTGCGTGATAAAACATTAAAATCATTGATGACCATATTAAAAAATGTATCAATGTGATGACCTTTGGAATGTGCGGGATAAAATTTGGATTGACTTTTAAAATCTGTATGTCTAATTACCAATTCTGTATCCGAATTACTTGTAGAAACCATTGCAGCCTTACCAGGAGTAAGGTCCATATCTCTCCTCTACAGTTTTGAGTAAAGATCAATTGAACATACTTGGAAGGGGTCTGAGCTTTTCTAAAGCCTGTGGACCAAGTTCCTTCCAGTTGTTCAAAGATCTGCATAAGTTTACTCGCAACATTACCCTTAAGAGACACTTCCTGAAACAGGATATGGACCTTACTCCTGGTAACGTGACGTCATCACGCAGTACCACGTGACGGAGCGGCATCGTGGCACGTTGAGAGTGCCCCTGCAAGTTGCGGTTTGGCGTCCGCTTAGCGGGACTGTGTGCCGAGCCACTCCAATGGCCCCAGACTGCTTGTAAGTCTGAGTGGCCTTATCGAGCAGTGATCAGCTGCAGGAGAGGGTATTAGGTCTTGGCCATTCTGTTACAGCCAGAAGCTTGCCAGAATCCATCATGAAGCCCTCGTCTGAGATGACGTAACCCAGGAAATGAGTAGAGGTCTGATGAAAAGAGCACGTCTCTAGCTTGGCGTATAGATGGTGTTCACGAAGACGAGAAAGAACGTAGGAGGTGTGATGAAAGGAAAAAAAGAAAAGGAAGGATCTGAGAGGGATAATGACTTGACAGTATGCTATGTGCTGTAATGCCTCATTGCAGTCATAAACCTGTAACAACTTAAAGGATTGTAAAAGCCTCAAGTCACTAGAGCTCAGGTGGCATTTGCACTAGAGGCAGCTGTCAAGAAGGTAAAGGTTAAGTCTTCACGGATCTGTCCTCTTCTCTTCTGCTGTCCCCGCTGAAATCTCCAGACTCTGGAGCTGTTCACTAAGGTCTGTGGCATCAGGGTCCGTCAGACTTTCCAGAAACAGGCTCCCAGCACACAGCTTCCCCGTTACAGGGTCCACCAATCTTCCCACCTTGTAAACGGTCTCGAACAGTTCGTGTTTCACGTGTTTGGTCCTTCTCTCAAGCAAAGCTTTCAACAGCACAATATCTCCCACTGTGCACTGCTGCAGCGCGTCGTGAGCAAAGTATGTCTTGCGCTTGTTATAAAACTAAACAAAAAAAAAAAAACAACAAGAGACAGGTGTTAACAATTATTAACATTTTATGGAGGAACAGGTCATGATGACATATCGGGCCGCTAATAACAATAGTAAATCAACCTACTCTAATATTCCTGCTCTCTTTGTAAATGTCAGTACCCAGAATCCTCTGCAGTCACCACATCACAAAACTGCTGTTTTTACATTTCTTTTTCATTTCATGTCTTTAGAAACATTACATAGAAGGGAAATCTTGGATGTTCACATATCCAGACCTGCAAATTGGAAGGCTGCGGGTTTCAATCTATAATTCCACAGAAAAAGAGTGTTTGATCTCATGTAGCTTTCTCAAAGTGCTTTAATTAAAAAAAATAATAATAATGATACTCATAATATAATGCAATAGAGAATACCGTTCTTCTTACATTTCATTCCGCTTCTTGTGAACATGCGGCTTGGCAATGACATCTTCGAGCTACTAGTATAAGCCCCTAGATCCCTTAAACATAAAATGTCATTAAGATAGATTCATGGTTAGAGATGGGTGAAAAAAAATTCTGGATTTGAATCCACCTCCAATCGACCATTTTTTTTTGTTCTGCGTATTTCCGTGGATCAGTCTTAAAAAGCGCAATCCGCCTTTTCCGTTTTTTTTTTTAATATAATTGTCAATCCGTTCAATAGATTAATAATTAGGACCAAAAGAAACATAATCTGGGATCTGTGGATAAGGAGTAATAGCCAAGGAGGAGTATAAATAGAGGTTTGCTGCCCTATGCACGTAGGACTTGTCCATCTCTCGCCTTTCTCTCCCTTGATCAAGAGAAGGCATTTGAATGGGTGGTTCACCGATACCTCTTAGCCACTCTGCATGCGTACAGTTTTGACCAACACTTCGTGAGCTATCTGAAAATCCTGTACGCTTCTGCAGAGGGTTTGATTAAGATAAATTGGTCAGATCTGGCATAAAAATACTACACATATCTCTGGAACTCTGTTGTCCCTGATAAGTTTCATGGAATACCCCACTTCAGGTAGGATTTCAATTATTATTATTATTTTTTTTTTTTAAAGCTTTGAGGGAATGACACTGGCAGAGACTGCTGATAGGATCTCTGTCATTTTTGACTGGACTGTAAAGTTATGTGCAAATAATTATATTTGTGTGTCACTCAATTACGTGCTATACATTCACTTGCCAATGTCATTATGGCATTATAACAGGGTCTTATCCCTGTTAAACAGGCTTGCCTCTAATCCAGCAATGTGCTAGTTAATTGCTGGTGCAATCAACCCCACCTGCTAATCACAGCTCTGTGAAATAGTCTGTTCAGAGGCAGGAAGGGATAGATTCCTTAGTCTCACATGTGGGGCTGAACCGAGGAAGTATAGACAGAGAGTTCCCTAGTCCACAACTGGGCTGACCTGTGGAACAAACAGACGTCTTGAGCGGAAAAGAGACTGCACGCTGCCAGCAAGACACAGGGGACAATACTTCTAAACCTGGATCCTGACATTACCTTAGCACACAAGGGTGCGGACACCAGGAGAACAGAGAAGCCTTCCCCTACAGCTACAAGAAACAGATAAGACTTTCTTATGGGACTGTTTATATATCTGTTTATATGTATATATATTTTGGGCTGGTAAATAGCTTAGCTAACCACCCAGTTATAGAGAGGGCTGAACTACATGTGTAGATAGTCTCCAAAGCGGAGATAGGTTTTTGTTTGGCTTATTTTCATATGCTTTGCTGTGATAAAGGGACAGGCGCAATAAAGCCTAATTTTAGTTTCACTTTAAACGGTCTCCATTACGTACCTCTGCACACGTCCTCTTACATACGGTGTCAGAAGTGGGATGAGAGGTGGCCCTTGAAGTTAAAAAGGGGCCCCTGAGACTGCCTGTGAACATTTTTGTGCTTTTGCCTGCATACAGTTCCTGCAAACAGTTTGAGCAACAAAACCAAAGAAAGACATGCAGAAGTGACTAGAATTAAAGGGCTACACACCCAGGCAGGAAAACTACACTGCACTGAAGAAAGCCACAATGCCACAGTTGGACTGGGAGGACTGCGACAGACAATGACCCACACAAGGGACTGATGCTGTGAACAGAGTCTACACCACCACTGGTGAAAGAAAATAAAAAAAAAGAGAAAAAAAACCTGGGAATTTAAAATGGCCGCCCAGCTGAAGTCAAATACAGACTCTGCAAGAATGGGGAATAAAATGTGTTTCTGGTGTAAAGAGCCCAGCCACAGAAAAAGGGCAGCAGCCTGAGGACTATGTTTTTCAACAAGCAAAGGAACTGCAGCAGCAAGCAGTGTGCTGTGGACCCAAGGAAGATACAGAAGTTTTACTTAGCAACTGCACATCCAGTATCGCTGATGAGAAAGAATTCCTGCACAGTACTGCTGATGTTGTTAACTCGTACCAAAGTAAAGAAGATGAAAAAGTCTACAGAGACGCCTGTGGGAGCTAAAAACTCTACAAGCAAAGTCTGCCCACCTGTAGGACTACCACAATTTGGGGTTCTAGTGAATACAGGAACAACAGCTGCAATAGCGCCTCCTGAAGTCAGGAAGAAAAATACACCTGATAGCCCCAATATGGGGGACAAGATGCGGCGTTCCTGTAATGAACCCTACCCCACGGGAGAGTGGGCCTTCCGGTCCGATGAGGAGGAAGACATCTCTTACGGGGAACCCGAACCATGTCACACCCACAAAACACCCCAAGAATGGTGGGGGTGCCTGAACTCGGTACGAACCGAAAAGACCGCTCTCTATGATGACGAATGTGATCATCAGGAGCAAGAGCGGGATGAGCAGATCTCTGAATATTTACGCCACCTAACGCAACTGCAAGGGAAACATGGTGGATACAGTGAAGCTGCTGAAGTTTCAAATAAAGACGGAGACCCCAATATCCCTGATGGGACAGAGTCATCAAAAAATAAAAGGAGGAAAAAGAAAAGTGGGTCTTCACTTACCGTGGAAGGAACAGACATGTCCGCTGATCCCGCAGAGAAAAAGGGGGACTGAGATGCCCTGCAGCCTAGAGAAAATGGAGAATTCGTCCCGCGGAAGACCGAATATCCAGAGGGCCCAAGGCAGAAGTCGTGTACCCCAAAAAAGTCTCTCCTCTGAGGAATGTTGCCTGGAGAGAGCATCTGCCTTAACGTTTTTAGTGCCGGGGATATATGAAAGATGAAAGTCAAATCAGGAGAAAAAAAGAGACCAACGAGCCTGTCGTTGTCCAAGGCGTCGGGCGTTCTCGATGTAGAGAAGGTTTATGTGATCCGTGAGGATAGTAAATTGCTCTTTCGACCCCTCCAAAAAGTGTCTCCACTCTTGGAGAGCCATCTTCACGGCCAGAAGTTCCGTGTTACCCACGTCGTAATTCCTCTCAGCCGATGAGAATTTCTTGGAGAAATATGTGCAGGGATGTAACTTGTCTTGAGGTGTAGGTCTCTGAGACAGGACTGCCCCTGCCCCGCAATCGGAGGCATCAACCTCTAAGATGAAGGGAAGGTTGATGTCCGGATGGCGGAGAATCGGGGCGGATACAAATGCTTCCTTGAGTACCTTGAAGGCGGACAGAGCCTCGGGGGACCAAGCAGAAGGGTCTGCCCCTTTCTTCGTAAGGGCTGTAAGGGGAGCTACGATAGAATACATTTTTCATATAAACTTGCGATAGTAATTGGCGAACCCCAAAAATCGCTGAATGGCTTTGAGGGTATTAGGTCTTGGCCATTCTGTTACAGCCAGAAGCTTGCCAGAATCCATCATGAAGCCCTCATCTGAGATGACGTAACCCAGGAAATGAGTAGAGGTCTGATGAAAAGAGCACGTCTCTAGCTTGGCGTATAGATGGTGTTCACGAAGACGAGAAAGAACGTAGGAGGTTTGACGAAAGGAAAAAAAGAAAAGGAAGGATCTGAGAGGGATAATGACTTGACAGTATGCTATGTGCTGTAATGGAAACAAAAAGAAAACAGCGCACAACGCCAAATAGTGAAGCAAGTAATAATATATAATTAATAATTAATAGGTAATATATCTGCGTACATCAAATTGATAAAATTGGTGCATTTAGTGTATACCACACTTGTTACCGCTCAGTAGCTGTTAACAGGAAGGTCTGATGCTTGTCTTTTCTCTGTAGGAGCCTCTGCAATGGTTCTGGGGCTGAATTGTTTCCTGCACTCCTCAGCTAGCAGAACGTCACTCCCAGAGGGGGTTTCCTTTAAACAGCCAAGCTTCGCTGCAAATTCAGATACTCAGTGGGACCGCTCCTCATCCGATGATGTGCCGCCTCCAGGGGGATTTCCCCTTGAGTGACCCGTCTCTCCTGCAGCTGATCACTGCTCGATAAGGCCACTCAGACTTACAAGCAGTCTGGGGCCGTTGGAGTGGCTCGGCACACAGTCCCGCTAAGCGGACGCCAAACCGCAACTTGCAGGGGCACTCTCAACGTGCCACGATGCCGCTCCGTCACGTGGTACTGCGTGATGACGTCACAGTCTCCGCAGCGGTGATGGGATCGGCGGGAGGGAGGAAACAAGTCCCTTAGAGTCTCTTAATAGTCCAAATAACACCAAACTAGCATAAAATGTGATGTAAATAGCAGAGCGAATCCAGCATAAGAATAATAGCAAATATATGGTATAGAATAATAACATCCAACGCGTTTCGTAGAGCTAACTACTTCTTCAGGGAATAATTTGGTTATTACCCAGAGGTCTTAAATACCTCTCAGAGATGCCTCATTGGTCAAGCAATTAAACTTTATACCAATCATCTGAACTAAGTAATGGTCAAAGTGATAGGGAAGATGTGATGTTTACTTTTAAAACAACAACTTTATTAACAAAATCTAAAAGAACATATAAAAAACAACATATAAACTAAACCTAGCATAAATACTTAAAAACATGCTGGAATAAAAAGAAACACAATATTAGTGTATTAAAATTGGTATCCTCATATACTTCATACAAAAGATACAACTAGAGATTAAAAAGTGTGACAGAGCAGGGAGAGCAGGAAACACAGATAAATAACATATCCCATGGGTCTGATGTTAGTATGGACTGAGGGTTCAATACAATGCCCAAATATCTACATCCTCATTTAACCCCTTAGGTGACATGGTATCCAACTTGTGTATCCAATAAGTCTCTTTAGAAGATAGTACTTTAACTCTATCCCCACCTCTTCTATTCGCAGGAATAAACTGAATCCCCTTAAAAGTGAGACTGGACGGGTCTTTATTATGATGTAATAAAAAGTGCCTTGAAACACTATGTTTGTCAAACCCATTTTTAATATTTCTGACATGTTCCTGGATGCGGATTTTGAGGCTGCGTTTGGTTCTGTCTACATATTGACATCCACACGCACATTCCAACAGGTACACAATATGTGTGGATGTACATAAAATAAAGTCATCAATATTAAAAACCTCTTGTGTGTTTCTAGAATGAAACGTATGTTTAACAGGATGTTGATATTTGCAAATATTGCACTTGCCACAAATGTAATTACCTTTTGGTTTAGGTCCAAGCCAATTCTTTTGTGATATAGTATTATTACATACAAAAACATCACTAGGTGCTAATATGTTTTCAATATTTTTGGCTCTCCTATAGATAAACCGTGGTTTGGTGTCTAAATGAGATCCCAATATAGGATCATTGCACAGTATACCCCAGTGTTTATTAAAAACCTTTTCAATGTCCCTATATACAGAGTTATAATTAGTGATGAAAGCCACATCTAAAGTTCCACTCTTCATTGTTTGGCTTCCATTATTTCTAATTTTAGATCTATTTTGGATTAGCATTTCTTTCCGATCCATATTACGTACTCTTTTGATCTCTCTTTCCAAAAGTTCCTTGGGGTATCCCCTCTCTCTAAATCTCAATAATAATTTGTTAGCCTGTTTGTCAAACACCTCTAAACTACTGCAGTTACGTCTGAGTCTGACGAATTGCCCACCTGGTATATTTTTGATCCATGTGCTCTTGTGACTACTATTTGCCATCAGCAAATTGCTGGTATCCACCTCCTTAAAGAAGGTCTCAGTTTCTACAGTGCCATCCACTTGAGAAGTAAGTCTTAGATCCAAAAAATCTATCTGTGTGGCATCCATTTTGTGTGTGAACTCTAGATTGTAGTCATTCTTATTCAAGTCAGCCACAAATGCACTGGCTGATGCACAGTCACCGTCCCACACACACAGGATGTCGTCTATGTAGCGCCTCCACACAACGACATTCCTGTGATATGGTTTCTCGGGCATAATAAACTGAGACTCCCACACTCCCACATACAGGTTTGCGAAGCTGGGGGCAAACCTAGTGCCCATTGCAGTTCCGCAAACCTGCAGGTAGAAGGTTGAGAGAAACAGAAAATAATTGTGTTTTAGAATAAAACTAATAGACTCAAGAATAAACTCCCTATTTAATGGGTGCAGTGTTTGATCTGCCTCCAAAATGGAGTTCACTGCATCTAACCCTTTTTGATGGGGTATATTAGTATACAGGGCTTTTATGTCACATGTAATCCATACATATGAACTCTTCCATTGGAAGTCTTTAAATAAATTTAAAACTGCAGTAGAATCCTTCAAATAAGAGGTTAATTTCCCGACATAAGGTTGGAGAAAAAAATCCACATATTGACTAAGGTTGGCTGTCATCGATTGTATACCTGACACAATTGGGCGTCCAGGAGGATCAACCAAAGCCTTATGTATCTTCGGTAAGTGGTAGAATATGGGGATCCTTGGGAATTCAGAAAATAAAAAGTCAAATTCTGCTGTAGTGATAACCGAGAGGGCGACTGCATTGTCTAGTAGAACCTTCAGTTCCCTTAAGAATTCCACTGTGGGATCCTTAGTTAGTTTTACATAAGACAATGTATCATTAAGAAGTCTTAAAGCTTCTTTTTCGTAGTCACATCTGTTTTGGACTACTACGCCCCCACCCTTATCCGCTTGCCTTATAATTAAACTGGTATCTTATTTAATTTTTTTTGATTGCTAAAGATTCACTCGCACTGAGGTTGTGCTTAATATCTCCTGACTTAAAATTGCGTGATAAAACATTAAAATCATTGATGACCATATTAAAAAATGTATCAATGTGATGACCTTTGGAATGTGCGGGATAAAATTTGGATTGACTTTTAAAATCTGTATGTCTAATTACCAATTCTGTATCCGAATTACTTGTAGAAACCATTGCAGCCTTACCAGGAGTAAGGTCCATATCTCTCCTCTACAGTTTTGAGTAAAGATCAATTGAACATACTTGGAAGGGGTCTGAGCTTTTCTAAAGCCTGTGGACCAAGTTCCTTCCAGTTGTTCAAAGATCTGCATAAGTTTACTCGCAACATTACCCTTAAGAGACACTTCCTGAAACAGGATATGGACCTTACTCCTGGTAACGTGACGTCATCACGCAGTACCACGTGACGGAGCGGCATCGTGGCACGTTGAGAGTGCCCCTGCAAGTTGCGGTTTGGCGTCCGCTTAGCGGGACTGTGTGCCGAGCCACTCCAATGGCCCCAGACTGCTTGTAAGTCTGAGTGGCCTTATCGAGCAGTGATCAGCTGCAGGAGAGGGTATTAGGTCTTGGCCATTCTGTTACAGCCAGAAGCTTGCCAGAATCCATCATGAAGCCCTCGTCTGAGATGACGTAACCCAGGAAATGAGTAGAGGTCTGATGAAAAGAGCACGTCTCTAGCTTGGCGTATAGATGGTGTTCACGAAGACGAGAAAGAACGTAGGAGGTGTGATGAAAGGAAAAAAAGAAAAGGAAGGATCTGAGAGGGATAATGACTTGACAGTATGCTATGTGCTGTAATGCCTCATTGCAGTCATAAACCTGTAACAACTTAAAGGATTGTAAAAGCCTCAAGTCACTAGAGCTCAGGTGGCATTTGCACTAGAGGCAGCTGTCAAGAAGGTAAAGGTTAAGTCTTCACGGATCTGTCCTCTTCTCTTCTGCTGTCCCCGCTGAAATCTCCAGACTCTGGAGCTGTTCACTAAGGTCTGTGGCATCAGGGTCCGTCAGACTTTCCAGAAACAGGCTCCCAGCACACAGCTTCCCCGTTACAGGGTCCACCAATCTTCCCACCTTGTAAACGGTCTCGAACAGTTCGTGTTTCACGTGTTTGGTCCTTCTCTCAAGCAAAGCTTTCAACAGCACAATATCTCCCACTGTGCACTGCTGCAGCGCGTCGTGAGCAAAGTATGTCTTGCGCTTGTTATAAAACTAAACAAAAAAAAAAAAACAACAAGAGACAGGTGTTAACAATTATTAACATTTTATGGAGGAACAGGTCATGATGACATATCGGGCCGCTAATAACAATAGTAAATCAACCTACTCTAATATTCCTGCTCTCTTTGTAAATGTCAGTACCCAGAATCCTCTGCAGTCACCACATCACAAAACTGCTGTTTTTACATTTCTTTTTCATTTCATGTCTTTAGAAACATTACATAGAAGGGAAATCTTGGATGTTCACATATCCAGACCTGCAAATTGGAAGGCTGCGGGTTTCAATCTATAATTCCACAGAAAAAGAGTGTTTGATCTCATGTAGCTTTCTCAAAGTGCTTTAATTAAAAAAAATAATAATAATGATACTCATAATATAATGCAATAGAGAATACCGTTCTTCTTACATTTCATTCCGCTTCTTGTGAACATGCGGCTTGGCAATGACATCTTCGAGCTACTAGTATAAGCCCCTAGATCCCTTAAACATAAAATGTCATTAAGATAGATTCATGGTTAGAGATGGGTGAAAAAAAATTCTGGATTTGAATCCACCTCCAATCGACCATTTTTTTTTGTTCTGCGTATTTCCGTGGATCAGTCTTAAAAAGCGCAATCCGCCTTTTCCGTTTTTTTTTTTAATATAATTGTCAATCCGTTCAATAGATTAATAATTAGGACCAAAAGAAACATAATCTGGGATCTGTGGATAAGGAGTAATAGCCAAGGAGGAGTATAAATAGAGGTTTGCTGCCCTATGCACGTAGGACTTGTCCATCTCTCGCCTTTCTCTCCCTTGATCAAGAGAAGGCATTTGAATGGGTGGTTCACCGATACCTCTTAGCCACTCTGCATGCGTACAGTTTTGACCAACACTTCGTGAGCTATCTGAAAATCCTGTACGCTTCTGCAGAGGGTTTGATTAAGATAAATTGGTCAGATCTGGCATAAAAATACTACACATATCTCTGGAACTCTGTTGTCCCTGATAAGTTTCATGGAATACCCCACTTCAGGTAGGATTTCAATTATTATTATTATTTTTTTTTTTTAAAGCTTTGAGGGAATGACACTGGCAGAGACTGCTGATAGGATCTCTGTCATTTTTGACTGGACTGTAAAGTTATGTGCAAATAATTATATTTGTGTGTCACTCAATTACGTGCTATACATTCACTTGCCAATGTCATTATGGCATTATAACAGGGTCTTATCCCTGTTAAACAGGCTTGCCTCTAATCCAGCAATGTGCTAGTTAATTGCTGGTGCAATCAACCCCACCTGCTAATCACAGCTCTGTGAAATAGTCTGTTCAGAGGCAGGAAGGGATAGATTCCTTAGTCTCACATGTGGGGCTGAACCGAGGAAGTATAGACAGAGAGTTCCCTAGTCCACAACTGGGCTGACCTGTGGAACAAACAGACGTCTTGAGCGGAAAAGAGACTGCACGCTGCCAGCAAGACACAGGGGACAATACTTCTAAACCTGGATCCTGACATTACCTTAGCACACAAGGGTGCGGACACCAGGAGAACAGAGAAGCCTTCCCCTACAGCTACAAGAAACAGATAAGACTTTCTTATGGGACTGTTTATATATCTGTTTATATGTATATATATTTTGGGCTGGTAAATAGCTTAGCTAACCACCCAGTTATAGAGAGGGCTGAACTACATGTGTAGATAGTCTCCAAAGCGGAGATAGGTTTTTGTTTGGCTTATTTTCATATGCTTTGCTGTGATAAAGGGACAGGCGCAATAAAGCCTAATTTTAGTTTCACTTTAAACGGTCTCCATTACGTACCTCTGCACACGTCCTCTTACATATGGTGTAAGAAGTGGGATGAGAGGTGGCCCTTGAAGTTAAAAAGGGGCCCCTGAGACTGCCTGTGAACATTTTTGTGCTTTTGCCTGCATATAGTTCCTGCAAACAGTCTGAGCAACAAAACCAAAGAAACACATGCAGAAGTGACTAGAATTAAAGGGCTACACACCCAGGCAGGAAAACTACACTGCACTGAAGAAAGCCACAATGCCACAGTTGGACTGGCAGGACTGCGACAGACAATGACCCACACAAGGGACTGATGCTGTGAACAGAGTCTACACCACCACTGGTGAAAGAAAATAAAAAAAAAGAGAAAAAAAACCTGGGAATTTAAAATGGCCGCCCAGCTAAAGTCAAATACAGACTCTGCAAGAATGGGGAATAAAATGTGTTCCTGGTGTAAAGAGCCCAGCCACAGAAAAAGGGCAGCAGCCTGAGGACTATGTTTTTCAACAAGCAAAGGAACTGCAGCAGCAAGCAGTGTGCTGTGGACCCAAGGAAGATACAGAAGTTTTACTTAGCAACTGCACATCCAGTATCGCTGATGAGAAAGAATTCCTGCACAGTACTGCTGATGTTGTAACTCATACCAAATTAAAGAAGATGAAAAAGTCTACAGAGACGCCTGTGGGAGCTAAAAACTCTACAAGCAAAGTCTGCCCACCTGTAGGACTATCACAATTTGGGGTTCTAGTGAATACAGGAACAACAGCTGCAATAGCGCCTCCTGAAGTCAGGAAGAAAAATACACCTGATAGCCCCAATATGGGGGACAAGATGCGGCGTTCCTGTAATGAACCCTACCCCACGGGAGAGTGGGCCTTCCGGTCCGATGAGGAGGAAGACATCTCTTACGGGGAACCCGAACCATGTCACACCCACAAAACACCCCAAGAATGGTGGGGGTGCCTGAACTCGGTACGAACCGAAAAGACCGCTCTCTATGATGACGAATGTGATCGTCAGGAGCAAGAGCGGGATGAGCAGATCTCTGAATATTTACGCCACCTAACGCAACTGCAAGGAAAACATGGTGGATACAGTGAAGCTGCTGAAGCTTCAAATAAAGTCGGAGACCCCAATATCCCTGATGGGACAGAGTCATCAAAAAATAAAAGGCGGAAAAAGAAAAGTGGGTCTTCACTTACCGTCGAAGGAACAGACACGTCCGCAGATCCCGCAGAGAAAAAGGGGGACTGAGATGCCCTGCAGCCTAGAGAAAATGGAGAATTCGTCCCGCGGAAGACCGAATATCCAGAGGGCCCAAGGCAGAAGTCGTGTACCCCAAAAAAGTCTCTCCTCTGAGGAATGTTGCCTGGAGAGAGCATCTGCCTTAACGTTTTTAGTGCCGGGGATATATGAAAGATGAAAGTCAAATCAGGAGAAAAAAAGAGACCAACGAGCCTGTCGTTGTCCAAGGCGTCGGGCGTTCTCGATATAGAGAAGGTTTATGTGATCCGTGAGGATAGTAAACTGCTCTTTCGACCCCTCCAAAAAGTGTCTCCACTCTTGGAGAGCCATCTTCACGGCCAGAAGTTCCGTGTTACCCACGTCGTAATTCCTCTCAGCCGATGAGAATTTCTTGGAGAAATATGTGCAGGGATGTAACTTGTCTTGAGGTGTAGGTCTCTGAGACAGGACTGCCCCTGCCCCGCAATCGGAGGCATCAACCTCTAAGATGAAGGGAAGGTTGATGTCCGGATGGCGGAGAATCTGGGCGGATACAAATGCTTCCTTGAGTACCTTGAAGGCGGACAGAGCCTCGGGGGACCAAGCAGAAGGGTTTGCCCCTTTCTTCGTAAGGGCTGTAAGGGGAGCTACGATAGAATACATTTTTCATATAAACTTGCGATAGTAATTGGCGAACCCCTAAAATCGCTGAATGGCTTTGAGGGTATTAGGTCTTGGCCATTCTGTTACAGTCAGAAGCTTGCCAGAATCCATCATGAAGCCCTCGTCTGAGATGACGTAACCCAGGAAATGAGTAGAGGTCTGATGAAAAGAGCACGTCTCTAGCTTGGCGTATAGATGGTGTTCACGAAGACGAGAAAGAACGTAGGAAGTGTGAAGAAAGGAAAAAAAGAAAAGGAAGGATCTGAGAGGGATAATGACTTGACAGTATGCTATGTGCTGTAATGCCTCATTGCAGTCATAAACCTGTAACAACTTAAAGGATTGTAAAAGCCTCAAGTCACTAGAGCTCAGGTGGCATTTGCACTAGAGGCAGCTGTCAAGAAGGTAAAGGTTAAGTCTTCACAGATCTGTCCTCTTCTCTTCTGCTGTCCCCGCTGAAATCTCCAGACTCTGGAGCTGTTCACTAAGGTCTGTGGCATCAGCGTCCGTCAGACTTTCCAGAAACAGGCTCCCAGCACACAGCTTCCCCGTTACAGGGTCCACCAATCTTCCCACCTTGTAAACGGTCTCGGACAGTTCGTGTTTCACGTGTTTGGTCCTTCTCTCAAGCAAAGCTTTCAACAGCACAATATCTCCCACTGTGCACTGCTGCAGCGCGTCGTGAGCAAAGTATGTCTTGCGCTTGTTATAAAACTAAACAAAAAAAAAACCAACAAGAGACAGGTGTTAACAATTATTAACATTTTATGGAGGAACAGGTCATGATGACATATCGGGCCGCTAATAACAATAGTAAATCAACCTACTCTAATATTCCTGCTCTCTTTGTAAATGTCAGTACCCAGAATCCTCTGCAGTCACCACACCACAAAACTGCTGTTTTTACATTTCTTTTTCATTTCATGTCTTTAGAAACATTACATAGATGGGAAATCTTGGATGTTCACATATCCAGACCTGCAAATTGGATGGCTGCGGGTTTCAATCTATAATTCCGCAGAAAAAGAGTGTTTGATCTCATGTAACTTTCTCAAAGTGCTTTAATTAAAAAAAACTATATATATATATTTAACATTGTTTTAAAGTGTTTGAAAATTCCCATACATAAATTCAATGCAAAACTCCTGCCTCATATTGATAAAAACTGATATACAGCCAACAAATAAATGTGGATAATTCTGCAGACCTACAAAAAGCGTGTTAAAGGCAACATCAAAATTCATTTGGGGGGGGGGGCATGGGGGGAGGTGGGTTTTAGACAAGTGTTACAGGCCGCACCTTTGCCCCTTGCAGGTCTCTGACGGCCATGGGATCAAAAATGTTGCTGAAAAATAGCAATTTTTGCACAAATGTTACGCTAAAACCAGAACAACCTAGGGTGTGGGACGCATTAAAACCAAGATTAATCTGCCCAATGGTTTGAGTCGAGATATGGAGACCAAGGTTTACCTTTAATAAATAAGGATCCAACACCAGCCTGGTCACTCGGACTTTAGCCGTTTTCTTCATCTTTGTCCCGATCACCTTTCCCTCAATCCCCTTGGAATGGACAGCTGCTCGTACACCTGCACGTACGGCTGACATGGTGAGGACTGGCACTTGTTTACCTGCAATTAAAAAAAGGAAGGTGAAGGATGCACTGAACAGAGACTCGTTTTAGGTCTGCCTTTTAGGTCATGATAAAGACATAAAAATACATTTACAAAAACATAAAGATTATTTATTATTTATTTAGCACAAAACACAGTTTTATCCCTTGCCTGACTAGATCCTGTTTATGTACTCATCTACTTATTTTTCCTGCAAATATTTCCTATTATGTGTTCTTTAATGTGGAACAATTTCCATGATCAATATTAATAATATTGTTAGATGTTAATGTTGCAATCTACATTTGTCGTTGTTCTATTGTACTTCCAATTTATTGTATTATCTTATTTATCAAGAAAATATTAAGGATATAAATATGCACTTTAGATTTCAGTGCCAATGGAGTTGACTTTCAAACCTGTTAAGTTATGAAGTGGAAATGAGGAAAAATACAGAAATCTTTACAAATAACGGTTACCAGAAAAGAAACAAATCTTATTTCACCTTACTTTACACCAGTGGTTTGTTTTGGTTAAGGAACCCTATAAAATTAGGGGTGGCTGGGAGTCAGACAGGGCTCAGTGCCGGGGCAGAGAGCAGAGCTTATTACCTTCTACGGCACCGCCTCCAGCGATGTCGCGAAGTCAAGACGACACATTGTCACGGTGATGCATCATCACAAGGAGGACATGCCACAGCTTACAGAGGCCCCGTGCTCTCCCCCGGCAATCAGTTTAAATGTTGTGGGTAAGAGACCGGGAATCAATGCAACAGCACCAATGGCACTGCCATCAAGTCAGTCCTGCCCATAATTATATGGTGAAATTTTGCATAACCCTAAACCTCTGTAATAGCGCTTCGGAGATCAGATGCATTGTAAGGAATCCCAACCCTCTCTAATAAAATGAGGTCAGATGCATTGTAAATTCTTCTCTTGGCACAATTTTCAAATGACCTGAAAATTGCAGGGAACCCTTTGGGCATGCCCGGGGATCCCCGGTTGAAAAACACTGGTTTACACACTATACAGCATCCCCAAATTTGTTGCCATCTCCTAGCTGGAGAAATGCAGACAGGGGCAAAGGCATTGGTAGCCCATAAAAGTCAACTCATGCATATATTTACTAAGCACAGTATTTATTACTTACCATCATAGAGGATCATTCTAACCAAGCTAAGTGCATTTTTTGATCAAAGCGCAGTAATAATAATATTATGTGTTTTGAATTTTCAATATATGCGTCTCTTCTTTCATTCCTTCCTTATATTAATTGAGTAGTCACTGTTCTTCCTCTTACAGCCTTCAAGCTGTTGTTGACTCCATCTTAGTAAAAGGATATAGAGGAAAATATGGCATAATAATGTTTTAATACAAAACAATAGTTAAAATCGAGATTTTGAACTCACAAACAGTCCTTTGTAGTCTGGCATGTGAATACAATGCTTTCCAGCGCAATAGAAATCCGTCTCTGTCAGCAGCACTGTTTTAAAAGTTCTCCAAAGAATGGGTTGCCTGGAGCCTCTTGTACCCGAGGTTGAAGGAATCTGACCTATTGGGTCATTCACTGCCCTAGGCCTCTGTCTCCCTCCTCCTCCTGACATGCTTTATCTGGGCTCTCACCCTCTCTCCACCTCCGGAGCACTCCTGTGTCACTGCCTTGAGATTTTCAGGCACTTCCGCGTGTGACGCCAGACTACTGTACTACGGTGGCTTGGTTAGGACAACCCAACGTGTTTCGCGAATTTTACTTCTTCAGGGGTAGATGACGTCTGCACTGAATTTAAGTCTTTAAATTCCCAATAAATTCCAGGCACTCATTTGCACAATTTAGGCAAGAATTCTGACTTTGAGAAAACCACTATTCCTATTTGTGGTATAATACCTTCTAGCAAGATGTGTGTATATGAGAGATAACTTATGTACATCATTAATATTAGACATAAAAATTTCTATTAGATACTGTATACGTTTTTCAATGTACAGTGAGCATTGCAGTATAGGAGGATTCCCCCTAAAATAGGAGGGTTTTCTAAAATGCTTTGCAATTCAACTAAAAATATATAATTTAGAGCATAACATTAGTTAATAGCAATGAAATCATATCAAATATCTTTTAAAAAAAATATAAAAGAATTTTGAAAAAAATCATGTGTAAGAAAATTTTAAAAAGCTGACATTTTTCAATGCTGGAGCGGGCATGACGTCAGGTGTTATGCCCAATGATTCTCGCGTTCTGATTAGGCTATGAGAAGACATGAATCCCTATTAGTTGAGAAGTCTTTTTAAATCTCTCTAAACTTTATTTGTAAGCCGTACCCAAGACAAACAAGACAAACACCTGAAGTCAATACCACCAATGTTTAGCAGCTCGGTGAGCACACTACCCCATGTCCATTGGTTCAAAAACACTGCAACTTTATTAGAACAATAATAAACTCATTCACCCAAAGGCTGCCAGAATGTCAATAGACAAGATCACACACAGCAAATATCTATGTGATATATGTCTTATAGACTATGACAATGACCGCATTAAAAACAAAACAAACTTAAGGACTTGGCAGATGAAAGAAAAGAAAGAAAAAAAAAAGGGGGAAAAATGGGAAAAAACGGAGCAGATAAAATTAATAAATAAATAAACAAAAAAAACACATATGATCCTATTGAGACTACATAATTATTAGATGTATATACAAAGGGAGCAAGATACAAAAGGCACAAATCAGTGACTACAGGTGAATGGATAGAAAACAGAGGTGGATAGAGAAGAATCTTCTCTGCCAGTGCTCAAAGTAAATACTTAGCTTCTCCTTGGAAATAATTAGTAGCTGTGTAGCATAATCATCATTTCAAATGCACTTTTGTTGGAGGATTCAGGTAAATATAGTGAGTAAAAACTGTAATGAGGTCAATAATGCTCAATTGTTAGGGGTGTGGGTAAAACATAGAAAAGGGATGTCAAGGGAACCTACGTGAACCAGGGACCCTGACCCCTATCTAAATAATAACTCCAACAACAACCCTTAGAGCTAGACCATACATATAAGGAACAGTGTCAAAGACATATTACTCACGACCCTTATAAATGCGGTCATTCTGGTTCTGGCGTGCTCTCAGCCCGACGTGTGTGATGATAGAAAATCACCCTGGATAGGGGGGGGAAATGGCGGTGCACAGCGTGCCAGCAAGTGCTTCATGCGTTCCGGAAGCAGGAAGTGAAAACGGAAGCTGGATAACAATTCTCAGTAGAAAAATTTAATGAACAGCAATGAACAACAAATACATCAATAAAAAGAAAAAATCATCTTGAGAGGGAACTCTGACGCGTTTCATGCATCTACTGCACTTTGTCAAAGAGTGGAATGGATAGAAAACACCTGTAGGATATAGAAATGATGAGTCCATAAACAGATTCCTGGATGAGGTATGACCTATAAATGAGAAGGATGCCAATATAGTGAAGTGCGTTTTATATGCCGATAAAAGTGCAAGAAAAGTGGCTACTTACAATGTAGCAGAAATAATAGGGCATGTCAGGATAAAATCCTATATTTGACTGCAAAAAAGGGGCTGGTAATCCGTAGAACCTCTCTCCACGATGCACGCTGTACACACTGTGGTTGGATTCCCGTCGATGACGCTGATCACCATTCACATCCAGATCTCGCGATCTTAGATCAGTGATGTCATATCCTGGAAATAGTGCTGATAGCCCTGTTGGCTCCGTCAGTTCGTATGGATGTATTGTGTAAGCACACAGTCCCAATAGCCTTGAATAGACTAACTTAGGGAGATCTTGCCAGAGACCCTCACCCAACGTGTTTCGTCTAGGTAAGACTTCTTCTGGGGTATGTCATGTGATTTACCTGGAAGTCTTAAGTAGGCCCAGCAGACCAATGATAGGCTATGCTAATGCTATGCTAATTTACATAAAGTGCCAATCACAATGAAGTGTTCCAGGTATTTGACATGCAAAGTCAATCAGTAATTAAAACAGATTAAGAACCCAATATATTTTAAATAAAAAAACACGTTTTAATAAAATACAAACAAGATACATTTTAAATGAATTATTGAATAAGAATAAGACATTAAAACATACAGTAGAGGCAGCGATTATTCTTACAAAAACCAGTGGCAATTCCCCAAAAGACCCAGGTACACCCAGGTACATTCTGAATACATGCCTTAAACTTTCCTTAAACTAGCCCCAGCATTTCTGCATTGATTAATGGCCTATCAGATTAACAGCGGGGGTCCCTGGCAGTCCCATTCAAACTGAATTGGACTGCCAGGGATCCCTGCTGTGTTAATCCTATGGGTCGTTAGTCAATGCAGAAATGCCTTAAATGTGCCTCAAACTAGCCCAGAACATACCCAGCACATAGCCTGAATGTAACCCGGCTAGTTTAAAGCAAATGTTAGAATAAGCGTTGCCTCTACTGTACAGTAGATAAAGATGAAACTAATATGCAAGCACGCATAGTCGGAAGGGTAAAAGATTATCCCAATAATATGAATAGAATAGGGACAAGACTAAAATTATAAACTGATCTTTTATACCAGGAAGTGTAAGGATCCGTCATTTGCGCCCTCTCCGGTGCGCTTCCTACCTGCATAGAACTGCGAGCGGGTCTCCTGTCTCTTCTGCCTCCTGCAGTGCATCTCGCGGACCGGCGAATGACAGCATTCTTTCTAGGGATGCACGCGGACAGCACTTGGCACTAAATACCATTCCTGCTGGTCCCGCCTCCAGACTTCGCTCGCAGTGATGGCACCCGCACATGCGCGCAGAAGCTTCCTCTCTCCTCTGTCTAAAAGGGATACACCTGTGCTGTCTCCCTCAGTCAACCACAACCTGGCATACTCATGAGTATGCTCCCAGCTCATTGGACTGTTTTTCCTATATATGCTCAGCCTGCCCTCTAGCACATTGGCTGAGCATAACCTTTTTTTGTGCGCTGTGTTCACTGCAGTCCTGCCTCCTATCTGAGCCTTGCCTGTCTTGTCCTGTGTTGCCTGACCTTGCTTGTTCTTTGGATTCCGCACTTCTCCGCTCCTGCTCCCAGCTTACCCACGACGATCCGCACCTCTCCAATCCCGACCTAGGCTAAAGTCCCTGCAACGATCTGTACCACTCCAATCCAGACCTCGGCAAGTATCACTGACCATTTTGACCTCTCCTACCCTGACCCGGATACCTCGACCTATCTACACTCCAAACGCGCCCTCGCGTCTGTGGGTTGGCGTTTATCAAATCCCCACCTCGGCCTCGTGGTCACGCCTTGTTTGTGGTGAGCGCATCGTTTCAGTATACTCAGCCCAACAAACACAGACCCCGCTGAGGTGGGACAAGTCTTGAGCATGCACGCCAGCATGTTTTCAAAGATTTAAAAATATTTAGAGCAGAACGACCAACGCATGGATTTATTACAAGATAATCTACTGTCTCTCACGGTCCAGGCGCAAGCCCCTCCTCCTGCTCCTGTCCCTTCGGGGTCCTGCTACCACTACGTCTACACTTATGCCTATGACCCTGACATCCGAACCCTGACTTCCGACACCCAATCGTTACGCTGGAGATCCCCACGATGTTGAGGGTTTCTTAATCAATCTATATCTATATTTCTCAAACCGTTGTATGTATGTCTGCCTTTCTGTACTGTGTCTCCTTGTGTCGAGGGGCAATCTCATTGGACCTTTGGCCCGTCACTCCGCCTCAGGCCAATGAGATGGCTCCCTTGGCCCTCCCGCCCCCGCACACCTCTCATTGGCTGGTGTGCTCTAACAGTGTCTCACACACACCCCTGTGCCCCCCTCACCGCAAACACCCCGCCCCCCTCACCGCAAACCCCAGCCTCCCCTCACCGCAAACCCCCCACCCCTCCCTCACCGCAAACCCCCCCTCACCGCAAACCCCCCACCCCCCCTCACCGCAAACCCCCCCTCACCGCAAATCCCCCACCCCCCCTCACCGCAAACCCCCCCTCACCACAAACCCCCCACCCCCCCTCACCGCAAACCCCACCCTCCCCGTTGCCAAGCCTCCTCCACCTCACCTCTCGACACGCTGCCAGAAAAACTCACGCCGCCTCTCACTCACCGTCGCCTGCCACTCGGCTCTTCTCCTCGAGGCCCCGTATAACCGCCGGGAGCGCCAGCAAGCAGGTAACATCCCCCCCCGTGGCCGAGCCGGGAGCACCGGGTCGCGCAAGGAGGTAACCTCCCCCGCACAACCCCCCCCACAACCCGCCCCGCGGCCGGGAGCACCGGGTGGCGCAAGGAGGTAACCTCCCCCCCATAACCCCCCCAGCGGCCGGGAGCACCGGGTGGCGCAAGGAGGTTACCACCAACACCCCACAACCCCCCCCACAACTCCCCCCATGGCCAGGAGCACCGGGTGGTGCAAGCAGGTACCACCAACACCCCACAACCGCCCTCTCCCCCCCCCCCCCGTGGTCGGGAGTGCCGGGGGGGCACCAGCAGGTACCACCACCATTCCCCCGCGGCCGGGCCGGGAAGCCGGAGCACGAGCAGGTATCACCACCACCCCCTTTACCTCCCCTCACCCCCCACCCCCATTCGCAGCAGGGCAGAGGAAAAAGCAGAGGGTGGGGGGGCACACAACAACAAACAACAACAACAAACTGACTGACACACGAACTGCCTTAATGATGCACACACACACAGAGTGACTGACGTGCACACACACACCAACTGCCTGCCACGCGCACACACACACCACATGACTGACGCACGCACACACCCCCTGACTGACGCACGCGCACACACCCTGACTGACGCACGCGCACACCCCCTGACTGATGCACGCACACACCCCCTGACTGACTCACGCACACACCCCCTGACTGACTCACGCACACACGCCCTGACTGACGCACGCACACACCCCCTGACTGACACACGCACACACACCCTGCCTGACGCACGCACACACCCCCTGACTGACGCACGCACACACACCCTGACTGACGCACGCACACACACCCTGACTGACGCACGCACACACCCCCTGACTGAAACACACACACACTCCCTGACTGACGCATGCACACACCCCTTGACTGACGCACGCACACACCCTGACTGATGCACGCACACAAAACCTGACAGGCGCACGCACACACACCCTGACTGACGCACGCACACACATCCTGACTCACGCACGCACACACACCCTGACTCATGCATGCACACAAACCCTGACTGATGCATGCACACACACCCTGACTGACGCACGCACGCACACACACTGACTGACGCATGCACACACTTACTGACACACACACACACCCTGACAGCTGCACACACACACACTCTGACTGACGCACACACACACACACACACACACACACACACACACACACACACACACACACACACACACACACACACACACACACACACACACACTGACTGACACACACACACTGACTCACGCACGCACACAAACCCTGACTGACGCACGCACACATACACCCTGACTGACGCACGCACAAACACACACTGACTGATGCACGCACACACACACACTGACTGACGCATGCACACACTGACTGACGCACGCACACACACCCTGACTAACGCACGCACACACACACACTGACTGACGCACACCTACACACACACTGACTGACGCACACACACACACAGACACACACACACACACACACACACACACACACACACACTGACTGACGCACACACACACACACACACTGACACACACACACACACACTGACTGACACACACACAGACTGACTGATGCACACACACAGACAGACTGACGCACACACACACACACTGACTAACTGATGCGCACACACACACTGACTGACGTGCACACACACACTGACTGACTCACACACACACACACTGACTGACTCACACACACACACACTGACTGCCACACACACTGACACACACACACTGACACACACACACACACACACACACACTGACACACACACACACACACACACTAACACACACACTGACACACACACACTGACTGACTGACACACACACACACACTGACTGACTGACACACACACTGACTGACTGACACACACACATTGACTGACACACATACACACACACTGACTGACACACACACACACACACACACACACACACACACACACACACACACACACACACACACACACACTGACTGACTCACACACTGACTGACTGACGAGCGCGCACACACACACACACTGACTGACGCGCACACACACACACTGACTGACGCGCACACACACACACACTGACTGACTGATGCACACACACACACAAACTGACTGACTTCCGCACGCATGCACACACTGACTGAGGCACACACGCACGCACACACTGACTGAGGCACACACACACGCACACACTGACTGTATGTGCGTCAATCAGTCTGTGTGTATGTGTGTGTGTTTGTGCGTCAGACTGACGCACGCGCACACACACAGTGACTGACTGACTGAAGCACACACACACTGCATCAAGCTGTAAAGGGGGGGGAACGGAGCTGTAAAGGAGGGAGGGGGACTGGATTGATGTGAACGGGGGACAAACAGAGAGGGGGGAGACAGGGGAAGAGAGAGAGAGGGGGGAGGAGAGAGAGAGGAGCGGAAACATTACATCCCGGGCAACACCGGGTCTCTCAGCTAGTGCTTTATACAGTTCGAAATTATGCCTTCTCATTTTCCTTCTCAAAGATCCAAGGTGGCGTATATAATTTTTCTACTCACCAATGACGCACTGGCCTGGGCTTCACCCATCTGGGAGCAAAGATCGGACCTTACTCAGGACATAGGACTAATCTCCCGGGAATTCCGCAGAGTCTTTGACAAACCTGGTCGCAAGGTAACTGCTGCTCCTCTCTTTTCCACATTTCCCAGGGAAACTGTCCTGTCGCTAGATACGCTCTTGAGTCTCGTATCATCACTGCTGAAACCAGATGGA
Organism: Ascaphus truei; assembly: GCF_040206685.1. NCBI lineage: Eukaryota > Metazoa > Chordata > Amphibia > Anura > Ascaphidae > Ascaphus > Ascaphus truei. The sequence continues at coordinate 122,118,324 of NC_134485.1, read as the reverse complement.
ATAACGAGTCGTTATCAGCTGACTTCTGGCAAGGCCTCTCTGAAACATTGAAGGATGAATTCGCTGCACAGAGCATCCTACCGATCTTGAGGAGCTGATCACTATCTGCATCTGCGTTGATCAACGGTTACAGGAAAGGAGGTCCGAAAGATCCCGCCAACGCCTGCTCACTCCGAGCAATCTTTTCACCCCGATATCCCTGAACCCATGCAACTAGGTGGTAATAAGTTGCAACACCGGACTCTGTCTGTACTGTGGCAATCCCGGTCATCTGGTACATCATTGCCCCCACAAGTCGTGAAATGCCAGCTCCCAATGAGGTCCAGGGGAATCACATTGGGAACACTTTATTTATCCTCTATCACAGCGAAACTCCCTCCAAGGATTTTGTTTCCTGTTATGCTTACCGGCAGTGGGCTTCCAAATTTCTGCACTGGCCTTTGTGGATTCCGGGTCGGGAGGTAATTTTGTCGATCAAATTTAGCCGAAAGGATTAAGATCCCCTTTGTTCGCAAGAGATGCCCGGTGGGATTAGAAGCCATTGATGGCCAACCTCTGCAGCCAGCATTTATCTCCATACAGACCATCCTCCTTCGTCTTCATACTGGTGAAAATCATACAGAGGAGATCCAGTTGGATGCCATCCACACCCCTTCGGTGGATGTGATTCTTGGTCTCCCATTTCTGCAACTTCACAATCCACGCATCGATTGGTTTGGCAAGGAACCTGTCCTGTGACACCCCCTCTGCTCCAAGAACTGTACTGTGTCCTCCAAAAGTATCTGTGGGGTCACTACTCCCAAATAATTAAAGGTAAAATTGCCTGAGGTCAACGCCGAATTTCGCAGCGAATTTAATAAAGCCTGATCTGAGGTCTTACCCACGCATCGTCCTTTTGATTGTCCAATTGATTTGCTTCCTGACTTGGTACCTCCCAGTGGAACTTTTTATCTACTTTCTCTCCCCAGACTAAAGCTATGAGGGCGTATATCCAGGAAAATTTACAAAGGGGTTTTATTGGTAAATCTTCTTCTCCAGGTTTCTTTTTTGTGAAGAAAAAAGATGGATCACTACGACCCTGTATTGACTACAGAGGTCTTAACAAGATTACCATTAAAAACTGCTATCCCTTATCATTGATTTCAGAACTCTTCGATTGCTTCCAAAAAGCCAACATCTTTACTAAATTGGATCTTCGTGGGGCCTACAATTTGATAAGGATTCGCCAAGACGACGAATGGAAAACGGCGTTCAATATCTGTGACGGCTTCTATGAATACCTTGTCATGCCCTTTGGTCTCTGTAACGCTCCTGCCGTCTTTCAAGAATGTGTTAATGACATTTTCAGAGATCTGCTCAATCAATTTTTGGTCATTTATCTGGACACATAATGATCTTTTCCAAATCCTCACAGGAACACGTCAGTCATGTTAAACAGGTACTTCAATGCCTATGGGAAAATCATTTGTTTGCCAAGCTGGAAAAATGTTACTTCCATCAAACTAGCAAATCCAGGAATAGGAGGGAGCATGTTCATCAACCTCACCCCAGAATGAGAGAAAGGCAAATATAGTGCACTTCTGTTTTCAACTGTTGTAGAGACAAATAACGTAACTTAGCTCATATGGAGAGCCTACTTACAGACTGTAAGAAGTTAAACCAGCATTGAGCGGAGGATGTATCAGCAGCTACTCAGGTATCTGTAGAGTCTGGTGTATCTCCGAGAAAAGTAACAGAGAAGTGCAGATCAATTAAAAATTTATAGACACTAAAAACAAAACAGTAATGTACTCACATGGTGTATACATTAAAAAAGCACATCTATTAGTAGGTGAATGTGACTGTTGATCCTGCCGAGGAAATGGTTGGTGAGTCACAGAGGCCATCTCTGTCTGCAGAATCCTCCAGCAGCATGGTTGCTTCGGATGGTGTCTGAAGTCACATCCGCCGGTCTTGAAACTGCTTCTGGGTTCGCAGGGGAAAGGGACAGATGGTCGGCGGCTACTCCTCTCGGCATCACGTCACAACTCACAGCTCAACGAATTTTGCTGAACACGGTCAGCTTCGTCAGGAGAAAACTTCCATCAAACTTCCATAGACTTCCTGGGATATATCATTTCTAACACGGGCCTCACCATGGATCCAGCTAAGGTAAAGGCGGTTCTGGATTGGCCTCGTCCCACTACCCTCAAGGCTGTACAGCACTTCCTGGGGTTTGCAAACTATTTCCGCAGGTTTATTCAAAATTTCTCCTCAGCAGTAGCTCCCATCACAGCTTTAACTAAGAAAGGTGCGGATCCCGCCTCATGGTTGCCGGCAGCTAATCAAGCTTTTGATTACCTGAAGACCGCCTTTGTTTCTGCACCCCCCACAAGAATTTGCTCTATATCGAGGGTGCTCAACGTTTAGGAGCCCGTCAATTCAGGTGGTCACTTTTCTTTTCACGATTCAATTTTCATTATTTCTTTTCTTTTGGGTTCTAAAAATACCAAAGCGATGCTCTCTCCTGCCAGTTCCTGGAAAATGACAAGACCGGATCAGCAAAAACCTATTCTTCCCTCCAAATATATTCTTTCTGCCAACACGTTTGATGATTTGAAAGACATCGTACAAAAGCAATCTCACATTCTGGAAGATCTCGTAGTTTCTGATGGTCGATTCGTTACCCTACCACCTCAAAGGAGGAAGGTTCTTGAATGGGGTCACTCTTCTAAACTTTCTGGACATTCAAGTACTAGAAGGACCACTGATCTCGTGGAGGACCTTCTGTTGGCCCGGTATGCAAAAGGATATTAAGGAATTTGTTGCTACATGCCCGACGTGCTCAGAATAAGACTCCCCGGATTAAACCACCAGGACTCCTTCGACCACTTCCCATCCTGGACCGTCCATGGACACACTTGTCCATGGACTTCATAGTCGAACTGCTAGTATCTAAAGGGATGGACACCATCTTAGTTGTGGTAGATCGCTTTTCTAAGCAGTCTCATTTTATTCCATTAAAAGGTCTTCCCAACTCTCCCAAATTGTCAGACATCTTTATCAAAGAAATCTTTTGCCTCCACGGGGTACCATTGGTCGTAGTCTCCGATAGAGGGTCACCGTTCATATCCATGTTCTGGCGCCTCTTCTGCCAGCAACTAGGAATAGCGCTACATTTTTCTTCAGGGTATCATCCCCAACCCAACGGCAAGACTGAGCGAACTAACCAGTCCCTTGAGCAATATATCCAGTGTTTCATTTCTGATACTCAGGATGACTGGTCTGAGCTTCTTCCCTGGGCCGAGTTCGTGCATAACAATTTGCGCAACGAATCCACCACAGAGTCACCCTTCTTCATTAATTATTGATTTCATCCATTACTTCAACCCACCTCTACTTCCTCTTCCGGGGTACCAGCAGCAGACGACAGAATCAAAAGTCTTCAAAAGCTGTGGAGAAGGATCCAAGAGAATCTCAAGACGGCAACTACCAGACAAAATGTGCAGACGGCTCGCCACCGAAGAAAGATCCAAGAGTTTAAACCAGGAGACAAGGTGTGGTTGTCATCTAAAAACATCAAGCTCAAGGTTCCTATGCTGAAACTGGCACCTAGATTCATATGACCATTTGCTATAACTCAACCGGTCACTTACCGGCTACGTCTCCAACCATCAATGAGGATACACTCTGTCTTTCATGTCTCCCTCCTGAAGCTGGTTATCCTGAATCCCCACTCTTCTGACTCATCCTCGCCTCCATCTCCTCTCCTCGTACAAGGCCAACAGGAGTATAGGTAGAGGCTATCCTGGATTCCAGGTCCTCCAGAGGATCAACCCAGTACCTGGTGCACTGGAAGGGTTTCGGACCCGAAGAAAGGTCTTGGATTCCCTACCACCGTCTTCATGCTCCCAGACTCCTACAACTTTTCCACCAGAGATATCCTCACAAACCTTCCTGGAGTCGCCCACAGGTCGCACCTGAAGAGGGGTACTGTAAGGATCCGTCATTCGCACCCTCTCCGGCGCGCTTCCTACCTGCCTAGACCTGCAAGCGGATCTCCTGCCTCTTCTGCCTCCTGCAGTGCATATCGCGAACCAGAGAATGCCAGCGTTCCTTCTAGGGGCACGCGCGGACCGCACTCGGCAGTAAAAGCTTCCTCGCTCCTCTGTCTAAAAGGGATACACCTGTGCTGTCTCCCTCAGCCAACCACACTCCTGAGTATGGTTGGGTTACGCAGCTGTTGTTGCTTGGAGGTGTGGCCCTTCTCCCCATGGTTTAAAGCTCGCCCCGCCCCACTTTCTAATTAGCAGTTTTTATCATGATCCTGTGTATCACAGACCCAGTACGGTCTTTCTCCCTCCAGCAGAAAAGAGAGGTGCATGAAAATTATGCCAGGTAGTGTTAGGACCTGCATTGGGCATGCTGTGAAGTGGCTGCAGGCTTATAACCTTTTGGCCAAAGGGTTTAACTAAATGACCCTTTCTTTCATGAGCAGATAAGCACTGAGGTATTGCACTATATGTTGTGCCATTTTGTATGATGCGCTGGCTTTTCTGTTTTTGTCTACACTCCTGAGTATGCTCCCAGCTCATTGGACTGTTCTTCCTATATATGCTCAGCCTGCCCTCTGGCACATTGGCTGAACATAACCTTGTTTATGTGCGCTGTGTTCACTGCAGTCCTGCCTCCTGTCTGAGCCTTGCCTGTCTTGTCCTGTGTTGTCTGACCTTGCTTGTTCATTGGATTCCGTACTTCTCCACTCCTGACCCGGCTTACCAACGACGATCCGTACCTCTCCGCTCCTGAACCCAGCTTACCCATGACGATCCGCACCTTTCCAATCCCAACCTAGGCTAAAGTACCTGCAACAATCCGTACCTCTGCAATCCAGACCTCTGCAAATATCACTGACCATTCTGACCTCTCCTACACCAACCCGGCTACCTCAACCTATCTACACTCCAGACACACCCTCGCGGCTGTGGGTTGGCGTTTATCAAATCCCTACCTCAGCCTTGCAGTCATGCCTTTTTTTGTGGTGAGCGCATCTTTAAAGGAAGGCACCTAAATCAATGCCCATGTTTAGACCCAGAGGTATAAACATTTTTAGCGTATGTATCCATCTGGTCAAGTTTTGAAATGGCATTGATGGTGTCACCTCCTCTCCAATTGTGTAACATTTTATCAATCCCAATACAAACTATGCCTAGTCCAATAATGAGGACTTCCAGACACAATCCAGGGATATTCGTAATACTGTAGGTTTCTGGCCAGGGGATATATTTCTAGTAATTTAATGGACATTTGGGAGGAGGTGAATGATATGGATCGAAATACTCTTATGATTAGTAAACATAAAAAAACATTTTCAATGCAGTCCATTGTTCATTACTTACTTTAGCCAGCAGGCTGAACAGATAATGGGTATTATTAAAAACCATTGGGATGTTCTGACCTTAAACCCCATCCTTGGATCAAGGTTGCAAGCAAACCCTACTGTAGTTTTCAGAAAAGCTAAAATAATTGCAAATTCTCTATCACCGAGCTTGTTCACTTCCCAAACAGGTACATACGTACTGTCCTCAAGAGGCTCGTACAGTTGTGCCCATTGTAAGATATGTAAATTAATGAGACCCACTAAGACTTTTCAATCCCGAGTTACCAAGAGGGAATATAGGATTCATCACTTCATAAATTGTATGACCTCTTTTATAATATACTTGCTCACCTGTGGATGTAGCAAACAATATGTGAGCCACACAACTAGGTGTTTAAAGCTAAGAATTATGGAACACGTGAGACTCATAAATAAAAAGGACTTGAAACATCCTGTCCCCAAACACTGTACCAACTGTGAAAGAGGAGATGCTAGACACGTAAATGTTAATGGAATAGAGTATGTTCCCCTTTGGTGAGAGGGGGGGATCATGCTAGGAGGCTTGATCAGAGGGAGAGGCCTATTAGATTTTCACTTTGGGGACTCAGGTCCCACTTGGTCTCAATACCAATTGGTATTTGTGTCTCTTTTTGTGATCCTGTGGGAGCTGATATGCTCTGATTATGTCAATACAATTTAGAGCAAAATGTAGAAATTCTAAATAAAATGAAATACAAATTTTAATTTGTATTATATACCATACATTCAAGCGATGATTCCCGAATTCCTTAAATTTTAGGTTTCATTTCTTGTTACCTCTCCGTTGTCTTCTACAGATGCAGCGGTCGTTATTCAAACACTTCACGTGGTGTATACCTCTGAATACCCATGTGATGGCGCACAATTTCTTCCAACCGTACCGCCTTAAGACGCGTGTTGTTTTTATCGGGTTCAGAAAATTGCATTTTAGCATTATCTGCAATACCGTCGATAAACTCAAGTGGGCAATCACGAGTTGTTGCCTTAAAATTCTAATAGCAATTCAACCTGTCTTTTATTGCCGTACAGTTCTGCAAGTGTGTGTGTCTGTAATTGTAATTTGAAGATTAACGTTACGAGTTCATACTGTATAGTGCACATGAGAAAAAAGTCCTTTCTGACGCTCCATAGCCATACACAGATTAAAAATATGAGTACACATAACAAAAGTATTTATACGAATTAAGTGTTGTATTTGTACAGAATAATAAAGGGAAAAGGAGTAATACAAAAATACAATGTCGCTTCTTCTTCTGAATGTAAAAATAAAAATTCCGCTCATGCGTGTACAGTATGTCTAATTGGAACCTTGTTGAAACGCATATGTGTGTCATCACATTTAGGCGCATGTGTGTATGTGAATTTCAAGTCTGAAAAAAAAAAGACATCCCTTTTTTTCTCTCGACATGGGCTTAACAATTTTTGCCATTCTTACAGTCAATCATTAGCTTTTTAATTCTACAGTAATGTATACTGTACATTATGAGGTTGTGGCATACTGTAATTTTTATTTGGGGGTGTGGGGGTTCAAAACATTCTGATGACCTCTTCAAAAGATTTCTTTGAACTAATAATCCTGCATACACACCCTGGCTGCAAAGGTGCTGTAAACTGGAGTAGTAGCATCCCCCCCCCACACACACAAAGCCTAAAGTATTTTATCTGCTTATCGACACCATCCCAAGAGCCATTCATTATGTTGGAGGCTGGTTTCACACACGCATGCGCACGTGTGTAAAGCCCTACTTGGGATTTGGCGAGAATGACTGACTCCACATTAATCAATGTGAATTTCAGGTCTGAAAAAAAAAATACAAAGAGACATCCCTTTTTTGCCATTCTCACAATCAATCATTAGTTTTTTAATTCTACAGTAATGCATACTGTACTTTATGAGGTGGGTGGCATACTGTAATTTTTATTTCGGGGCAGGGAGAGGGGGTTCAAAACGTTCTTATGACCTGTTCACAAGATTTCTTTGAACTCATAATCCTGCATACACACCCGGGCTGGCAAAGCTGCTGTACACTGGAGTAGTAGCACATCCCTCCACCCCCCTCACACACAAAGCCTAAAGTATTTCAACTGCTTATCGACACCTCCCCCAAAGCCATTCATTATGTTGGAGGCTTTGTGTAGAGTCTTCTTGAGGCCAGTTTCACCGACAAAATGCACAAGTGTGAAAAGCCCTTCTTGGCGATTTGGCGAGAATGACTGACTCCGCATTAATCAATGTGAATTTCAAGTCTGAAAAAAAAGAGACATCCCTTTTTCAGATAGTAAATCATGCCTAATGTATTCAACAATCTCAGGGACTATTTTGTCTAGGAAAAATACTTTATCCATGATTCTTGGAACAAGAAAAATGTACCAAATACTGTACACTACAGTTGTAAAACTAGTAACAGGAGCAAGGGTGGTTTTAGCATTGGTTCTGATCTGGAGCTCAGTCATTGGAAGATTTAAAAATGTAGCCAAAAAAAAGCTTCTGAAGCACCCCCAAAAAACACAACGTGCGCCCGTGGGACGCCCAAGATGGCTGCCGGACTTATGCGGCACTACTAGCCAGGACGAGCAGGCTGCTCAGGGGCAGGCGGAGAGTGCCTGAAGTGGATTAACCCCCCTGGGACCTCTGCGGAGCTCGGATGGCCTGCCGGTGCTGTTCAGGTGAGCGCGACTGAGGCAGGGAGCGGAGGGTTGGAGCTGCGGTCAGCGACATGGCTTGTCCCCTAGGGCCTGAGGCAGGTGATCCTGGAGGGGAAAAAAGGGCTGTATAAATGACTGAGCCTGAGTAGGGCGAGCTAGAATGGCGTCTTGAAACCTATGCTTCATGAACACCCCTCACTTCCTTATGTCTTAATCTATGACAGCAAACGAGTCTAAACCAACTCTCTAAATATAAACCATATCTCATTCGAGACCCAGATACCATGGCCTCAAAAATCATTAAAGCTTCCAAAAAGAAAAAAAATCAGAGTGAGCTGTGCGAGTATTTAAAAAAAAAACAGGGCCGGACATTCCTATATAACACTGATTTAGAGGAGGCACTCCCTACAGGACAATCAGACTCTGAGCCGAGCGTGGAGATTGAAAATCTCTCCACCAAGACAGACTTGCTTTACATTTATAATAAAATTGAGTCTTTATTGCAAACGGCAGTTAAAGACCTGAAAGATGAGATCTCCCCTTGGGGAACGCACCAACTCCCTAGAGACCAAACTAGATGCCACGATTACCAGACAATCTCTTATGGACTCTGAGCTCAAAGAGGTGAAAGCCCAGCACATGGAGGTCAAGGAAAAACAGGAAGATGCGGAGAACAGAGATCGTCGCAACAACCTCCGGTTCGGGGGATCCCGGAATCTGAAACAGATATTGAGGGATTCGTGGGCAAATGGCTAAAGGCAACCCTTCCTGATTTCACAGAGGAGTCTCTGACCCTGGACAGATGTCACAGAGCTCTAAGAATGAGTTCCCAACCAGGAGATAGGCCAAGGCACGTGGTACTAAGATTCCGCTATTATAAAACCAGAGGCCTTCAACACAGCGACAAGGAACTCCAGGGACCTCAAATTCCAAAATGTATCTCTACAGGTATATGCCGACTTGCACTTTCCACACTTGCCAAAAGAAGGAACCACCGGGAGGTGACGGTGAAATTCAGAGACCACAACATCAAATACAGATGGATTTTCCCCTTTGGGCTCATGGTGGTGAGAAATGGAAGACCACAAACGCTCAGGGATCCGGATGACAGTGAGGCATTCCTCGATCACTTGGGTCTGGTCCCCCTTTCTTCTGGATCCGCTGCAGGCGGCGGAAGTCACTTAGCCTTGAATCCTTCCTGGTCAACAGTTCCCCCTAGGAGATCCCCTCACAGGGACCCCCCCCGACGAAACAACCATCCGAATATGGGTTGATACCCTAAGCCACACTGGACCCGTTTCCCACCATGTGGCCTCTCTACTTTCTTCAGGCAGCTCTCCAAGTTTTACCATTTTATATCCCCCATTAACCTGGTTCCCTAACTCTGAGGGAGGCCCTCTGGACAGATCACCCCTTACAAAATGTGACATTGACCTGATCACCCAGAGTTGAGGGCAAGGGAGCTGCCTGACCCGCGGACCTCTAATGGTCTAGTATGAGAGGATCAATCATGAAAAACTAAATATTGTACGGTTATAATATGTATTTACCTCATAGTTATGTTGTAATTTAGTTTACATAAAGGTTCAACAGGTTACTAATCTATATTATGTTTTCAGGCTTAGGTGAGGCTATTATTGGTTTATAAACAAAACCCATGTTAATGCTGTAGGAATAGTCTAGTTCTAATATTATAATAAGCCCAAAGCGGCTAAGGGGTCGGAGCCTGGGTAGATAGACCATTCTGGGTCTTGGCCACTACCCCCAAATATATGTCTGTGTTCCCAGAAACACAGTTGCCCTTGTTGTTTTTTGTTTTCCCCCCCCTTCCTAAATTTTGCTCCCAAGGGCAGGTGGGCACTAGGACAATGTCTCGGGAGACACATCCATGCTCACGTTTTTTTCTTTTCCAAATTTTCCTTGTTTTGGTTCTATCTTTCAACTCCACCCCTACCCCATACTCTGAGTCAGCTAACAGGTGACTGATTCAACAATGGTTCAAGGGTGCGGCCTGTGATAATTCAACCACACCATCCACGGAGCTCATCCAAATTTGTCATGTCACCTAAAGTAATCTCGTTAAATGTAAAAGGTTTAAACTGCCCCCAAAAAAGGAGAATGGCAATGTCAGATTTTAAGAAAAAAGGGGTTGACATTGTTCTTCTACTAGAGACCCACTTTATATCCCCAGATAACCTAACCTATATTGACAGATTTTACAAAGACGCCTCCTTTTCCTCAGCAAAGGTCAAAAGAAGGGGTGTGGCTATACTCTTCCACAATCGGATCGCATTCACCCAAATAAATAAAAAAGTAGACAGGGATGGTAGATACAGTATATGATTTTTGTGGGGGAGCTATATGGAAGAGACATAACTATAGCTACAGTATACACTGGCGACACACTTTATTCGAGCTCGGCTAGTCCCACGAATTCGGGTATACCCGGGTGTATTGAGGTTTGTGACTGTTTTCTGCCCGAGTGCATTGAGGTATTTTCCAAGCAGGGATTGAAGCATTTTATTCCCGCTGGCTGCAATACTGCACAGTATATATATATATACTGCATTACAATTCATGAATTAATGCCATCTGGTAGACACGCGAAGCATTGCAGCCTATTAAATCCTAATCATTATCATTTAACAGATCAGCCGCCCGTCAGCCAGGCATGAACCCAGGCTAGGAAGGCAAATGCAACGGGGCTTGTCAGAGGTGAGGAGTGGCGCATTCCAGGTATCTGCCAGGTACATACCGGGTATTTGCTCGAATAAAGTGTGTCGGTGCAGTACGCCCGAACGAAAATAGTGTCACATTTTTTGATTCTTTCTTCACTGGACCAGGGTTTATGACAAAGGGCCAAATTATTCTGGGGGGAGACTTCAATTTTACTATTGACCCAGCCCTAGACAAATCCCCACTTTCAAAACCTAGCCTTTCGAATTCTAGGCCTCAGGAGATAAAGGCTCTTAAACGTGGCCCTCTATCCCTTAATTTAGTAGATATCTCAAGAGAATTGAACCCTTTGACGAGGGATTACACCTTCTACTCATCTCCACACCACTCATACTCTCGTATCGACTATATTTTTCTGAGTGCCACCCTGATTCCTCAGGTCAACAACTCAAATATTCACAGTATACTGTAACCTGGTCAGACCATGCCTCGGTAGACTCCACAATCACAAATTTGAATAGTATGACGCCCAGGGCAGCTTGTAGACTGAATAAAGCTCTACTCAAGGTCCCTGAGGTACAGGGTGCAATTGGTAGGGAAATAGAAGCTTTTTCTGACCAATGTGGCCACTGTTTCATCATTGGCAGTACTGTGGGAGGCACACAAAGCTAAGATACAGGGCTGTCTAATATCTCTAGCCTCAAACAGAAAGAAAGCCCGACAGTTGAGGATAGATACCCTCCAAACCAAGATTGATGCTCTCTCTATGCTACATAAAAATAATCAGTCCATGGCTATACTGCAAACCCTTAAAGAATCGAGAGCAGAGCTCAACATGTTTCTACCGCTAGAGCGGAACAGTCTCTAAATTGATTGAAGAGAAAGTTCTCCGAGAAAGCTAATAAAGCAGACTCTCTCTTGGCAGCTAAGCTGTGAAATAGATGCCCCTCCAACAGTATTCAGTCGATCAGAACCCAATCAGGCTCCCTAACCTCAAACCCGAAAACAATAGTGGGAGAGTTCCAAGATTATTATTCCAAATTGTATAATGGGAAAAAAGTGACACATGACACCCAGTCGGGGGCTACAATAGCAAGTTCTCTTCAAGCCGCCAAGTTGCCCTCTCTGTCCGAGGCTCAACAAGTAGCCCTCAATCAGTGAATAATGCTAGAAGTGCAAATGGTTATTAAACATTTAAAAGCTTCAAAAGCCCCGGGCCCAGGCGGGTTCCCAAATTTATATTATAAAAAATTCAGTGATTCCCTCTCCCCTCATTTACTCTTATTGTTCAACGATATTATGGCAGACGCTGTTTTCCCCATGAATATGCTGCAGACCTCTATCTCCCTTATCCACAAGGAGGGGAAGGACCCCACAGCCTGCGGGAGCTATCGCCCAATATCTCTGATCAACACAGATGTAAAGATTTTCTCCAAGATACTGGCAAATAGATTGGTGAAGATTCTCCCCTCATTGGTCCACCCCGACCAGGTAGGCTTTATCCCAGGCAGGCAAGCTGCTGACAATATTAGGAGGATAATAGATCTTACGGCCTGGGCAGTTAAGAGAAATGTTCCCTCCATGCTGCTTAGCCGTGATGTAGAAAAGGCCTTTGACCGAATTGACTGGGTATACATGGAGGGAACACTGAAGGCTTTTGGGTTCTCAGGTATTTTTCTTAAAGCAGTGATGGCACTCTATTCCAATCCCACAGTGGTAGTTAAAAACCAAGGTTTCCCTTCATCCCAATTCAAGATAAAGAGTGGCACGAGGCAAGGTTGTCCCTTATCCCCTCAATTTAAGACAGGAAACAGTCAAACTAATCAAACTCAACTTTGATTTCAAATGGCAACAGTCTTCCTTGAAATATGTAGGTGTATTTTGTAACTAGAAACTATGACTCCCTCTATCAGGCTAATTACCCCAAAATTCTGAAAATACTGAAGGCCGACCTCTTGACATGGTACAAATGTAATATATCCTGGATGGGGCGAGTCCAATCAGTAAAGATGAGCCTGTTACAAGGCTGCTCTATCTTTTCCAAACCCTCCCCATCCCTATTGTACCCTCAGATATAGTCAAACACCAATCTGCAATTTCTAAATTTATCTGGAACAATAAGAGACCCAGACTCAATCGTAGGTTGCTAACTAGACATACTAGAGCAGGTGGCTACTCTCTTACTACAGAGCAGCACAAGCTAGTCAATGGGTAGCATGGCACGCCAACCCAGCACTTAGGAGATGGGTCTCTCTCGAAGCACATTCTATACGTTCAACCTCCATAGAAATGATTCTCCGGCTTCCCTCGAGCTCTCCCCTCCCTGACGACAATCACAAACTCTCTCAGAAAGGGACAGACTTAAGTTTAAATACAAGCTGGGTTGCCCAAACTCTCTAATGACCCCAATTTTTGGGAACAAGTAATTTTCCACAGGATGCTCCAAACAAATGTTCGCAAACTGGAGACAAGCAAATGTTAACAGACTGATATTAGCCATGATCTTAAGATTGTCCCCTTTAACAAACTGGTAAAGGATAAAGGAATCCCGTCGGGTGAGATTTTTTGTTATCTCCAGATTAGGGCCTTCTATGCCAAAATCATGCCCACTGAACCAGCCTCTCTTTTTGAGAAGCTCTGTCTAGGTGCAGACTCCCACCAGAGGTTAATCTCAAAGTTATATGGCCAACTCTCCCTTCCAGATGCAGAATCCCAAGGCAAGCTTAATTTTATGAAAAAGTGGGAGAATACTGTAATCTGGGGGAGGAGCTGGAAGCGGATGACTGTGAGGAAAATGTTGAATCTGTGGCTAAAAGCTCTCTGTTCAACTATCCGGGAGAATGCATATAAAGTTATGACTCGCTGGTACAACACCCCAGAGAATATAGCTAAATATGCCCCAGGATACTTCCCCCTATGCCCCAAAGGCTGCGGTGAAGTTGCCACCCTCCTTCATATGTGGTGGTCCTGCCCAAGGGTGTATGATCTTTGGAGGCAGGTGAAATCCTGGATGCAGCAGATCCTGGGTTCAGATATTCCCATGGACCCTTGGTTGTTTCTTTTAAACAAACCACTCCAAGATCACACAAGGGCTACAAACAAGCTAATTACTCATATTTCCACAGTGACAAGATGCGCCATTGCGAGTCTATGGAAGCAGGACAAACTCCCACCAATTGTGTCTATTAGAAACAAGCTGTGGTATATTTGTATGATGGAAAAACTGATGAGCTTCCTTAATACTACATAACAAAAGTTCTAGAAAGTCTGGTTCCCCTGGATAGTCCACGCAGGTAGTCTATATATAGACCCGGACTCTCTGAGCCTATAACCCCTGACATCATCTATCCACACCCCTCTCCCGTAGAAAGTTTAGATGTTTCCCCCGTCGCCCATCCACAGAATATTTATTGTGTCCTATTAGTATCTATTTAAGGCCCACAGACCGGCTTTTTTTTATCCCAGTCAAATAAGCTCCCACATGTTATTCATTCCCACCACTCGACATCAAAACTGCTTAAAGTATTAAGAATTGTTGACTCATCATGATGCTGTCCCACCCCCTTTCCCCCCTTCCTTCCCTAACTCTTCCCCTATTTTTTATGTACCCCCTCCCCCCCATCACTCGCTCTTGAATGTTTTACTTTGTGTATACTTCTGCTTGAAAACCCACTAAAAATTTTGCTTAAAAAAACAAATGCAGCCTTGGTCCCAAATACCATTGTTAACAGTCTTGTCAGTGTTTAAACACACAAATATACATACATATATTTTGTGGGGGCTCAGGGGTTCCCAGAAAGGGCTTGCTGGGTTTTGTGTTCTGTTAACCTATTCTCAACTGTTTCAGCTGTTGGAGGTTTGTGGCTCCTCCTTCCCAGGTTTTAAGCCCGCCCCTCCCCACTTCCCAAGTTAGTAGGTCCTTTCAATCTATTGGATATAGATCCAATGTTGTCTTTCTCCCTCTTGATAGAGGTACATGAGAATTTTTATCCTAATAGAGGTATATCAGTATTTTATCTGGTAGTGTTCGGACTTGCGAACGGGTGTCTGCCTTGTCGTAGCTCGCAAGCTTACAACGCTTTGGCTAAAGGGTTAAACTAAATGACCCTTTTTCAAGAGAATATATAAGTATTATACTGTGTATTTCTGTCATGATGGATGTAGCATTGGGCTTCTCTGTCGTCTGTTGTATACATATGCCACGCTCAATAGCACTCCATTTTGACACTTAAATACATACGTATATTTTGTGGGGCTCAGTGATTCCCAAAAAGAGCTTGCTGGGGTTTTGTGTTTTGTCAGTGTTTAAAAACAGTTTGTTTTGGGAAATCCAATTTTAAAGTCTCAAAAGTAAGATTGAAGTATGTGTTCAAGGTCGGAGTGGCTAGGGCTGCGTGCATATAAGATTGTGTCATCTGCATACATGTGTATTGAAGCTCCCTTGCAAGCTGTAGGAAGATCATTGATGAACACTGAGAAGAGTAGGGGTCCCAGAACAGAGCCTTACAGGACACCACAGGCGATATCCAAGGGGTTGGAGTTAGCGCCTGAGATAGACAGATGTTGGGATCTATCTGATAGGAATGAAACCAGTTTAAAGCATGCTTCCGTATTCCAGATCACTGGAGTTTTTTAAGCAAAATAACATGATCAACAGTATAAAAAGCCTTTGCAAAATCTAGGAATATTGCACCAGTGAGTTGTCCCTGTTCCATTCCACACTCAATCTCATTGTAAAGTTTTAGCAGGGTAGTTACCGTGGAGAGTTTGGGGCGAAAACCAGATTAGGATTGGCTAGGGTAATTTGTCTTTTGCTTAATTGGGAGTAAACACAGTTTTTCATGACTTTGGACAGTATTGGGAGGAGAGATATTGGCCTGTAGTTTGAGACAGTATGTCTGTACAGTATATGTGTTTGTGGGGGTGTAATATTCATGCATGTGTTGTGGCTCTCAGAATATTTTGGACAAATATTTTTTCTACAGTGGCGGCCGCCTTTATTCTCCTGCGGCCGCCACCGCAATGTGCGTGCAGACGTGGCTGTTTTTTTTTTCTGATGCGTGCCGCGCGTCACTGGGGCGCCGGTCACGCGTGCCAGGGTTCCGCCGGCATCCCCGAAGATGGATGGAGGCTGAAGGGGTAGGCGGGGTAAGGGGGCTATGCATGCATCAGGAGAATCAGCGTTGTGCAGAGGCGGAGCAGCCAGGGGGTCGCGAGGGGAGGGGAAGGGGGAGGGGAAGATGCAGCTGACGCGCGGCCAAGTTCGGCGCCAGCCGAAAAAAGCCACGGGTAACCACGGGTAAATGTTACAATAAAGCTGGCCGCAGCAGTATAAAATGGCTCTTCCTTGAAAGGTTGCAGACCCTTGCCCTAGCATTTACAGTAGGTGTTCAATGATTCCATAATACGTATTGAATTCACAGCCCTGATTCAAGCATTTTTTCCCTGGAGTCCAAATTACTTCAGTTCTTACGTCCTTCTGTATTGAGTATTGCTGAGGTTAGCTCTTAAAATGAATACCGATAAAACATTACTAAAATGTCTTGGTAGTGAAAATGGCTGACCAGAAATCATTTGCTTTTATAGATATAGAAAAAGACCCTTTAGGGAGAAAAAATATCACTAGCAGTTATAGAGGACTGTTTAGTTAAGTCTGAGGATAGTGTTAAAGACAAAGAAGTGATTGCATGGATTCGATTTGTATCTATTTATTATTCAAAGTGTTGTTTGGCATGCAGGAAGGCATTGTATCAGTAAACTAGGCAGAGAAAGAAAACTCATGTACAGGGGGAAAAAAAAGTTTAATGTGTCCTGTGTAGAAAATTATGACAATATATTGTTGCACTTAGACATTTAATGGACAGTTAGGGACAATATATGTTATGGACGTTTTTAACAGACAATTAACAGTTACTCAGATGGCAGCATGGAGGTGTGCACGTTTCGTTTAAGCTTCGTCAGCAGGTCAGGAAATGAAATGCCACACTATTATTTAAATTCAGACTTCCAGTGGGACGTTATATCCGGTATCCAGAATAGAAAATAAAAGACAATCAGTAAATTAATGTGTAAAAAAAAAAAAAAAATCTTCATTAAAACCAGAATTTGTACAGTACTTAAGAAAAAAAAAAAAAAAGGTTTCCTTGTGAAGTTAAAGATTAATCTTCCCAACATCACTAAAATATTTATGCAAACTGTTGTGAATCACAGAGGTACTCCAAAATCCTTGTTATTGGTGTATATAGTTTTACTAAAAAAGCTTCAATCACAAACAAAACCCATATAATACAGTACATAGCTACTTTAGTCCGAACTGTTTACCAGAAATAGTTACAGATGTTTCTGGGTCCCCATTTAGGAAGGCATTGTACAGGACAAGAATTTCATATTGGTGATAGTTAGGGTGAGCTCAATATTTTAGAGTTGTTTAGAGAAGTTTAAGAGTAGATGAGACGTGTTTGTTGGTAGTTCAACAGGTGGGTGATGTATACCCACTAGCCTTGTCCTAGGTCCTGGTTATTATATCATGGGCGATTGCCACTCCAGTAACCTATATACCTTACACCTAAATGATCCATGTTTGTGTAATATACCCCCATTGGACTTCTTTGCCATTGGATGATGCTAATCTACTGTATATATTTATTAGGATATCTGCTTTAGAGCTAGCCTAGTCTCCAATACTGCGTGCCATGATACAATTGACATTCTTGCTTATGCAGCATGCACTGTGTTGCTCCTTAACTAACCCTCGTCTGCTGAATTTGGGAATATGGTTTCTTAATAGGAAGTGGGTGTCACACCAGAAACTTCTTTGGACCTTTTGGACAGAGTTTTATGACCTGCGCACAGCAGGTATCACAATGGATCACAGGAAGTGCCTTTAATCTACTTTGTAATTGCCATTAGGGTTAGTAACCCCTTTTTGATGACTGATATCAAGATGATGTAGTGATAAATGTGTGTGGCACTAATTGGCAAAATCTGCAAGACCAGCTTGGATATCCTATTCCTTTAGGAGGCATGACATTATACATATGATTTTAAGACATGCTGTAAATTCTCCATACGTTCTCTTGGATTATAACTTGGATTATGAGGGTTCACAGTGCTGTATGGCTGACTTCTGCAGTCCCTGTCAGAAGCATGCTTTGCTACAGCCTGCCCATTTATGTTCCTTCTCTGCCGGTCCGCAATCAAAGCACCACATGGAACTGCTGTCTAACAAACCTGTGACTTAACTTTTGGCCTCTGTTACCACATGGTTAGTACATTATTTTGTGTATTGTTGACTCAATTTTGTTAAGTCCACATTTAGTTCCCGGGTGTTCTTCAGCTGTCTAGTGTCCAATTGTGCTTTAGAGGCAATTTTAATCCATCTGTAACCACCTTTACTGGCAATTAGTAGCTTTTTTGCCTTCACAAGCTAGAGTGTTTATTTAAATCTTTTAACATTTGGTGACAAGAGGTTTTTTTCCCATTTAACATTATCTCATTACAGTATATTTTGCACAACCATTGTTTCACTTGTTTGGAGAGGTACTGCGGTATAGAAGTCTTTACTGTGTGCCTTATAGGTTGCTCTTAAAAAAGGCTCTGCTGGGTAGCTGAAACGTCAAGGATTAAAGCAACACATGTATTACAAGTTTGGTGTGCCTGCTCCCTTGATTTTTCTACCTTGTGCTTTTTAAAAGTTCTTTAGCAGCAGCAGCAGCATTCTGTCCAGATCTCTGGAATACTTTGTATGTATGTATTTATTTATATAGCACCATTACTGTACATAGCACTTTACAGTAGTAATACACGTGACAATCATATAAATAACAAATAATACAATTAACAGATCATGGGAATAGTGCTTCAGACATAAAAAGTAACATTCCGAAGAGCTTACAATCTATTTGGTAGGTAGAACATACAGAGACAGAAGGAAGGCATTCTGATAAGTGCATCTGCAGGGGGCCAAGCTTTATGCATCATGTGTATATTATTAGCCAAGGTGCTACTCGTGCGTCTTTAAACAAGTGTGTCTTAAGGTGTGTCTTAAAGGTGGATAGAGAGGGTGCTAGTCGGGTATTGAGGGGAAGGCATTCCAGAGATGTGGGGCAGTCAGTGAGAAAGGTTTAACGCAGGAAAGGACTTTAGATACAAAAGGGGTAGAGAGAAGACATCCTTGAGCAGAACGCAAGAGTCGGGATAGGGCATAGCGAGAAATTAGGGCTGAGATGTAGGGAGGGGCAGAAGAGTGTAAAGCTTTAAAAGGGAGGAGGAGAATTAAGTGCGAGATGTGGGATTTGATAGGGAGCCAGGAGAGTGATTTCAGCAGGAGAGACGCGGAGACAGATTTAGCAAAGAGTAGAGTGATTCTGGCAGCAGCGTTTAGGATAGATTGTAGGGGAGACAGGTGAGAGGCAGGAAGGCTGGACAGCAGGAGGTTACAGTAATCGAGACGGGAGAAAATGTGGGCCTGAATCAGAGTTTTAGCAGTCGAGAAACAGAGGCAAGGGCGTATCTTTGTAATATTGCGGAGGAAAAAGCAACAGGTTTTAGATCTGTTTTGAATGCGAGAGGAGAATGTGAGAGGAGTCGAGTGTGACCCTAGGCAGTGTGCTTTGGCTACTGGGTGAATGATAGTACTTCCAACAGTAATGTGGAAGGAGGTTGTAGAGCCAGGTTTCCAAAATAGATATATATTCTCCTTTTCCAAATTTTTAGCACCCTTCATACATAAAACATCAACACCTGTTCTCAACATTGTCTTTCAGATTATTGGCCTCTACCGCTTGCCTTTTTATGTCTAAACTTCTTGAACATATTGTTTTCTCACATATTTGTCCACTTCGTCAACTCAAATACTTTTTCAACCACCGTAAACTGCATTTCTACCACTCATTTCACTGAAACTGCACTACCAAAGGGAGCCAATAACCTTCTAAACCCGAGTCATTACACCTTTCTCATCCTGACAGACTTCAGTTTGATATTTTCCCCACATTCTCTTGTCATTACTTAACGCTTTGTACTCAAATTGTCTTCATTCCAGGTTGATCTATTGATTTGTTCACATCACAGATTGGCTCTTGATTCTCTTCCCTTCCCTCTAAACATTATCACTAAGTTACCTTATTATCTGCCTTGGTTACACCTGCCTTGTAATACCTGCGTAGAGGATACGCAGGTATTACATAAACTTTAAACGTATAGCTATAATTCAGTCTCAAGTCTAAGAATTCCTTTCAGCAATACCCTCCTGGATGACCATACATCATCTTGCATATATGGCCACAACAGGACTCTCATACTCCTTTTATTACTGTCAAATATACAATATATCCATTATATTTGAATTAATCTTCACACTAGACATGGTTATCACTAAAAACTTCTCTCTCCGATTTCTCAATTTTCCCCTTTCCTCTCTCTGACCATCACCTCATCTCATCTTTTCTCTCTCGCTTCTCCCATATTTCGTTTATGCAGAGCTGCACTCTATTAACCTACCAGCTTTTGATTCCACTCTCCTCCCTCTTTTGATGCTCCTCCCTCTCCTCTCGGCCCTGCTCCAGACCCCGACAACCTGGTCAGGAACTACAACTCTGCCCTGTCCTCGTCTCTTGATCTACATGCACCGCTTTCTCTCTGCCGTTCTCACCCTTTTAACCCCAGACCCTGCTAAATTCCCACACTCGTTCCTCTGAACGCCTCTGGAGGAAATCTCACTCTCGTGCAGACTTCCTTCACTGCAAATTTATGCTATCCTGTTTCAATTCTGCTCTCTCCCAGTCTAAAAAAAGCCCACATTTCTTCACTAATCAAACCACACAAGTCTAACCCACACCGACTCTTCTCGGTCTTTGACTCCCTACTCAGACCAGCCTCAGCTGCCTCTTCTTCCTCCATCTCACCTCAAGACTTTGCTGACTATTTTAAGGAAAAGGTGGAATCCATACGGCAGAACATCCCTGCTTACTCCTCCTATCCTACACCACTTCCAAACTATCCTGCCTTCCTCGACACTTTTTCCGCTGTCACAGAGGAGCATATGTCACTGTTGATCTCCTCTTCTCCCTCTACCACTTGCCTCTTGACCCCATTCCCTCCCTTCTCCTAAAACCTCTTGCTCCTACTAGAATCCCTAAAATCGCTACACAGATTGGTAACTCCTCCCTCTACTCTGGTACCTTTCCCTACTTCAAACATGCAATGGTTATACCATTACTCAAAAACAGCAAGCTTGACCCTACCTGTCTTTCTAATTATCGACCTCTCTCCCGCCTTCCTTTTACCTCTAAATGCCTTGAATGTCTTGTATTCTCTCGTCTGCTCTATTTTCTCACCACCTATTCTCTCCTAGACCTCTACAATCTGGCTTCCGCACTGCTCACTCCACTCAAACAGTACTCACTAAAATAACTAATGACCTCCATGCTGCCAAAGACAGAGGTCATTACACTCTGTTCATATTACTTGATCTCTCTGCAGCATTTGATACTGTTTGATAGCACCCTCTCCTCCTGCACATTCTCCATACTGTTGGTATTCGGAATAAAGCTCTATCCTGGATCGCTGCTCATCTCCCCCATCATACTTTCGTTTCTCTTCTGCTAACACCTCCTCCATCGATCTCTTTGTGGGGCAACCTCAGGGCTCTGTCCTGGGACCTCTCATCTTTTCTCTATACAAACTCTCTCTAGGTGACCTAATCACATCACTTGGGTTCAAATATCGCCTTTATGCTGACGACACACTAATTTACTTCTCAACCCCATACCTTACACCTGCTGTACAGACCAAAGTTTCTGAATGTCTCTGCGATATCATCCTGGCTGGCACTCCTCCGACTTAAACTCAACATGTCAAAAGTAGAGCGCATCATATTTCATCCCAAACCTGGCCCCACTACCTGCTTCCCCATTAATGTTGGAAGTTTTGTTATACACCCAGTAGCGCAAGCACGCTGCCTAGAGGTCACACATTCAACATGCTCTCACATTCAAAACACATCTAAAACTTGCCGCTTTTTCCTCTGCAATATTACAAAGATATGCCCTTTCCTCTGTTGCTCCACTGCTAAAAGTCTGACACAGGCCCTCAATCTCTCCCATCTCGATTACTGTAACCTCCTGCTGTCCGGCCTTCCTGCCTCTCACCTGTCTCCCCTACAATCTATCCTAAACACTGCTGCCAGAAATCGCTCTACTCTTTTCCAAATCTGTCTCAGCATCTCCCCTTCTGAAATTACTTTCCTGGCTTCCCATCAGATCCCTCATCTCGCCCTCAATTCTCCTCCTCACTTTTAAAGCTTTATACTCTTCTGCTCCTCAAATCTCAGCCCTAATTTCTCACTATGCACCATCCCGACTTTGCGTTCCGCTCAAGGATGTTTTCTCTCTACCCACTTTGAATCTAAAGTCCTCTTCCACCTTAAACCTTTCTCACCGACTGCCCCATACCTCTGAAATGCCCTTCCCTTCAATACCCTACTAGCACCCTCTCTATCCACATTTAAGTTCCGCACCTGCTTAACGAAGCATACGAGTAGCTCCGTGGCTAATACATAAAGCTTGGCCCCTTGCAGACGCACTTACCAGAATGCCCTCCTACTGTCTGTACATTTTTCCTACCTTCCAATTAGATTGTAAGCTTTTTAGAGCAGGGACTCCTCTTCCTAAATGTTAATTTTATGTCAAAAGCATTTATTCCCATGTTCTTTATTTGTATTATGTGTTGTTTATATGATTGTTATGCGTATTACTACTGTGAAGCGCTATGTACATTAATGGCACTATATAAAGAAAGACATACTAAATATGCAAACATTGCTGAGATCTGTCCAATTTGCTGTTGCCCTACAGCTAAAACACTAATACATGCCCTATTTTTAACCCATATAGAGTATTCGTCAAGACTTCCAGCCACTGAGGTCCTATCTGCTCCTGAACAGCAGAGGGCCGCCGAGGAGGCGTCAAGTTCATCAGCAGTGGTCCAGGGCAGGCGGCAAGAATCGTGGTCGGGGTCTCAAGCAATTGTCGGCAGCAGGAAATCCACAGGGACAGGGCAAGAACAAATGGGGACAAGCCTAGTGCAGGCAAGGGCCTTTATTAGGGAACAGATATAGGAACAAGCTCAAGCATAAGTCAGGGAACACAACACAAAGCAAAGGCAAGGAAGCACAGGAAACTAAAAGGACAGAAGACCGGAGCACCAATAAGAGAAAGAACCCCAGAGCAGACAGCAAACAGCAGCACACCCGGTGGACAGACAAGGGAACTGTGGCTGGGAGCAGGTTGTCTAGGAGACCCTGACAGTATTGCAAAGCTACTATTTGGACTTCTCATACCTGCGTATACAAACTATCCAATATACCTGCTTATATAGCTGCGGCCGCCTTTATCCTAATGCGGCCGTATCGGCGCAACTCTGATAACCGCGGGCAGATGCAGTATTTTTTTCCCCCCGGAATATGTTCCGGTATTGTAGCGCTCGTAATATTGAATGCATGAACGTGAATGCGGTATGAATGCTGCATGAACGCGGTGAAATGCGGGGCACTCAGAAAAAATCCCCGAAAAAATTCGGATATGTTGGAGAATAAAAGGGGCAGCGGCTGTACAAACTATCAAATACTAAGCACTTTCCATTAAATGAACCACAAAATTCTCAGGTTTGATGCTTGAATGATTACCTAATGCTAATATTGCAGTTACGGTTGAGTTAAGAACTAGTTCTTATAAGATACAAAGCAGCAAACATATGTAATACACAGCTTAAATACTTTGAAACTTTTATTCCAAATTATACATTGTTATAGATATTTATTACATCAAATTTACAGTGAGCACTGCATGAGGTAAGGCAAACAACTTTATTTTATTTTTTTATTTGATTTTTTTTTATTATTTTGCATATATCAATTCACAGTTTACATATCAATCTATAACAAAAGATTGGCGTTTATACCAAATACATATTCAAAAAAATATATCTTAGTATATATAGCTCAATGTTTTATATTAAATGCTCATTTCTTCAGACTTTGTGTATTAATTACATTGATGTGAAACAGATTTGTATATTTGTATTTTTCACCTATATTATCTTTATTTTGTGTGATAGAAAAGATTAAAAGTAGGGATAGATAAAGAGAGTGACAGGAGAGAGGGAAAATGAGGAGGGGAAGGAAGGAGGGGAAGGAAGGGGGGGGAAGGAGTGCAAGGAAGGGGGGGAAGGACGGGTAGGCGGGAATGGAGGCGCCCACAAACAGAATCCAGGGTTCTGATCTCAAGATCAGCAGAAGGCCAATCAAATCTCTTTTTTTTATTTTAAGAATCACAATTCACTTTTCAATTGGGCAAAATAAATTTTAAATAAAGAGAAATAAGGAAGGAAAAACTCACTCTTTATATTTTCATACTACATTAATAAGATTTCTTTTTATGTATGTTTTTTTAAAAGATACATTAAAAAAAATAAAAGGCAGAAGGACAAAAGTATCACATACAGCACAATGTATACTACTTACCTGTAGCTTCTTCAGTCAATGACGAGATGAACTGGAGAACAATTCCAGTGAGCTTGAAACCCAGCAGACAATGTAGCTGTTGCTTAACAAACACAGAATTCTACATTGTATGCCAGGTACATGCCAAAATCTGGATATTCTTCAAAGAAATACACATACACACAATGTGTAAAAAAACAAACAAAAAAAATACATACTAATATATATATAAAAATGTAAAAAAAAATATTAAATGGACCACTTCTTACTAAAGTGAATAAGATACTAAGAAATGCAATACACAGTTAAAAAGGTGCAAACTATGATATAATACAGTACAAAAAAAATTCTTAAAACATTTGTTTCAAATTAAATATTTTTATGCCAGCTTGTAAAAGAAATAGAAGGGATGTAGACAATGCAGTGGGAGACCCAGTAGCCAGATGTAGCTGCTGACAACGAATACAGAATCTACACTGACTACTGAGCAACCAACACCATTATAAAGCATTTCTTTTAAATTCTTCCAGCACCTTTCTTGTTGCCTACAAAATAAAAAAAAAACACAAACATTTAATATATAAAGTTAAAACGCTAGCAGAGGATAGTTAAACAATTACAAATTGTAGTTAATGTACACATGTAAAAGTACACCGTTTAAAGTAACAGTGTCTACATTTTTGGGGGCAGGGAGACATTATAAAGAAGCACTATTAAAAGTAGTATAGCTTTTTCATGAAATTTAATTATTGATGATACAATACTACAGTGATTTCAATGTTGCACTCAGAAATACAGTTTGAAATAGGTGATGAGCATAAAAAAAATAAAAAACACATTCCAATACTTCTGCTTTCTTTTTGGGAGCACATATAAAAAAAAAAAAAAAAAAAAGTTCTAGCAGTCATTTTAACATGTTATAAAGACTTCTTTCAAACATCAAGTGGCTTCAAAAATGAAATCTGAGCAATAAGGAATATCATTTTTTTCTTTAATACAGTACAAAATAATATAAACGAGGAAGCACAGGCAACAGGTATCCCAGAAATGGAAAGACCCAGTGTGAACATTACTTGACAGAGAAGTGAAAGAGCTGCTTGTAAGAAAAAGCTAAATACAGCAGTGATGGCAGAATGCACCCAGAAGTTCTTAAACCAGTCAGCTTGGTCACACATCAGGCAATGATTCTTCTTTCTACTGGTACAGTTTCAGTACCACAAGACTATAAATGGGCGAAACTTTTGCACATGTTCTTAAATGTGGCCTTTCAAAGCTGGCAGCATATGGAACTTGGCAGAGTTTATCAACTGCCAATATCTGACTTAGAGAGAATCTTGATATTTACTCATGAATATTTTGCGCAAATGTTTGGCAAAAAACGAAATCCATTTTTATAAAGTGCTGATTTTTAAATCTATGCATCAACAAGGCACAAAACGCTATCATATTGCCAGTTCTAGAATTTCTTACAAATGTATCCAACACTCTACACAAGACTAAGTATATTTGATAACTTCTTTATAAAAGGTGCTGGGTCACAAACTATTGGCATGAGTGGCTACAAAACCAGGTTACATGCAAACTTTGAGCACAATTAGTGAAGTTTTTGTTGGAGAAATCATTAATTCTTAATATTGGTTAGTAAATACACACAAGGGGGCCTATGCAGAGAGCAGCGAATTTTAAAATTGGCGAATTTATTAAAAAGTAGCTTTTTTGGAGAGTTTTATTCTCCATATAGTTTTATTCTCCATATGCAGAAAAGTGCGAATTCTGCTACAGTATGTTTAACATGGATGCGTGTGGCGAGTTTAAATTGGCGAGATGCGCGCTTCAGAAACGTGTAAAAACAAATTCGCGCCTTTTTTTTCCCTTTGCAATGGCCGCGAGCGGCAGCTTCTTGCCAGTTTTTTTTGGCGAGGCAAAAAGGAGACAATCGCGCCATTTTATTGGCGCGAACAGCCGCTAGATGCCGTTCGCGCCTCTCTGCATACGGATATTTTTAAAACTGGCGAGATTGAGGTTCTCGCCAGCCGCGAGGCGAGTTTTACAAATAGAAAAGAAAAATTGGCGCGTTTTTCGGAACTCGCCATTTTCTGCTGCTTTCTGCGCGATTTTCTCCAAAAAATGGCGAATTTCGAAATAGCGCTGCTCTCTGCATAGGCCCCAAGGTATCATTGCGGGAGGAAAAAACAAAAGTGCTCCTGCAAAAAACACATCAGATAATAAGCAAAAGGGAACTCTTCAACTCGGTCTGCGTCGTCCCAGTAGCAGCATACACCGCAACAAAGAGAGAGGAGGAGCCTAGTACAGTGCACGTTGTAAGCTGTCACCTGCGTTGCATCTCGTGGTGTGGGGAGAACTTCGGGCGCTGCGCCGCTGACGTCATCGGTTGGCGCGCGACGTCGTGAACAACACACCATCGAGTGGACACAGGCTGCGGACGGCATTCTTGAGCGGCATGTTTGCCCTCGCAAAATGTGAGTGAAACATCGCTGCTTTTTAACATTGTTAAATAAAATTTGCGGAGTACACTAGGCTGTCTTTCAATTTTCTCCAACCATGGTTGTTGCGGTGTATGCTGCTACTGGGACGACGCAGACCGAGTTGAAGAGAGCCACCTTAGGAACCACGAGGGGCCCGTGGAGATCAAGGTGGAGGAAGAGAGCTAAAGAACAGATTCTCTCCCCCGAATGAACAAGAAAATATCCTGTAAGTAGGGATTTTCCTCTTCAGGTTGGGGCAATTGAGTCTGTATACTGCGCAATGGTGTGTTTTCTTTATCTGTCATTGCAGACAACATAAGGAAACACGCCTAGAGGAAAATCTACCTCACATTGTTGATGAATCATTCTACTACCAGGACTGACTTTTCAAACAGGACTGTCTTTCGATATGCTACTGTAATTATCATCACCACACTTTGCGCCGGGGACATTTTTTGTATTTGTATGGTATTGGATTTGAACAATCCATTGTTTATTGCCCCCTTGGCTGCATATGTAATCACATTGTAATCACACAATTGTTGTTATCACACCAATTAGTCTATCACTTGGATCAAGCGCTGGTAGAGAGTTTTTTTTTTAGTTAGTTTTGTATTCACATATATTTCTCCTATTCAATATGTGCATCAATACAATCTGCACACTGACAAGTGATTAGCTAAGCTGCAGATCGATCCGTTCTCCTGTAATTGATCACTTGCTCAGGGTTATTTAATTCAGCATTATGGGAAATGTAGTTCTGGAATATGATTGACTGGGCAGTTACTAGATACAATTGGTGCACTGCTAGAGAGAGGGCGGGGCTCAAGAGCCAGAGCCTATCAGAAGGGGAAGGGGCTGTCACTTTGGAAATGTATCCTACATTAGAAACATTAAAAATGTCTTTAAAACATTCTTTTTTTAATTTTTTTAAATGCTTACAAGTATTTTCTCATAGTACAGAACTGATTTATTTAAAAAAAAAACACACACAGGATATTGCTTGAACTGCTGCTTTAACGTCTAAACCTCTGGATTACAGTACCATTGTATCTTTGATGTGATTACAAAAACAGATTTACAAAACTGCTCAAGATGTGATCGCTAGTTAATGACCATTTTTAGGCGAATTACATATTGCATGCAATCACAGTTGTATGAATCAGTAATTTTGTGAATCATAATGTTTCCAATGATTCCTCTAGAGCCAGATGATTGTTAAATGCGTACTCCAGTTTAAATAGGTTGTGGTATGTTTATCAGGATAAATAAATGTGAAAGCCATTTTATTCTCACAATTAGAGATGTTGAAACTCTTTCAATTCTTTACTGCAGGCACCAGAACGACACAGAAATACACCATTGGCCTACTGGATATCCAGCTAGTAGCAAGTGATACTACAGTATGGTGTGAGTCCATGGATAGGAATAGGTGTTTACTCCTATTTACAAAAGGCAAAAAGGGACTGCCTTTCCAGTGACGCAGAGGGTCCAGATGAACAACAAGCCTTAAATGGCTGTGTGTGGCAGAGCACCAGGCCCCTAACCAACGTTAGTGTGAGAACTGAAGGGATGGAGTCTGTTAATTCACAAGAGGCCTCCCAGTGTGTAAGGAGGGTACTAGGACAAGCTGGCATGGGCCAGCAATGTTTCCTACAGTACCTGAGAGAACCATCAAGTTCCCCCAGTACTGCAAACAAGAAAGGGCGCTGAACTGGCTCTGGCAGCACATACGCTGAAAATTTGTGTAAATAGCGCAACACAAATTGCAAAGTTTCATGGCAAAATAATAACTTGCATGAAAAAAAAAATCTTCATAATCATGTTTGAAAAATCTGTATTAATATCTAAGTCGCTTTGAAACTTTTTTCAAATTTTTTTTAAACATATCTATTGTCACAAGAACACGCTTAAAAAAAATGTTCCACTGTTTTTGGGAAATCAGTTACACACAGTGTAGAAAACACAAACAATATAAAATGTCCTGTCAAACTAGTTCTCAGCACAATGTTATTAGTACAGTAAATCCCATTAAAAAAAAGTTATGGATACATTTAAATCTACTGAACTATTACAAATTAAAGAGGCCTCCTATACTGAACATCCTCTCCAGGAACCAAGTAAAGATATGAAAAGCAGTACGGGGATTTACTAGACAAGATAAATTGTGGGATGCGGAAGTGACCTCAAACATGCTAAATACTGTATTGGGGGATTTTTCTCTATCCTGGGAATAGTTGACTCCACAGGAATAAAGTGTCATTGGTCGGTCCACTAATTATGATCAAATTATGAAATAAGGATGGACATATTTGGGGCTTCCTTTACAGCAGGAGGTTCCCAACGCCAGCCCTCAACCCTGCTTCAGCACAGGTGGGTCAAAATGATTGGGCCACCTGTGCCAATTAGAGGCTTGCCTTAAAACCTGGACTGTTGGGGTCCTGGAGAACTGGAGTTGGGAACCTCAGGTCTGGCGGCATCTGATCTCGGAGTGAAATGAAAGCCTTTGAGAAGGAGTTGTAAACTTCTCCCCCCGAAACCCAATATATGATGTTGGTTGTAGGCAGATTTCTTAAAACTGAACACCGGGACTGATACAAATTATATCCTTGTACCCTAAAGTAACCTGGCCTTGGATGTAGCTTTTTACAAAACCTGTGTATGCACAAGCAGATTTCGGCACTTCTCTTTAGAGAGGAAATAAAAACCACACATCCACAAGAAGCCCAAGGCAATAAACAGTCACTACAGAGAAAAAAGATCACATAACAAAAACATCTTACTAGATGGGTGCAGCCTCATTAGCATGTAGTGCCAATTTAACCAATGTAGTGGGAACTAATGCAGAAAATCCTATAAACAATAGAGTTTGTACTGAAGGAGGGGAATCGTGATAATAAGGAAGATGTGCAAGATTATGCAACAAATATGAAGGAAGCTGGCTGCAGGGCGTGCGAGTTACCAATTGCCAAATGCAGGCCTGTCATTACCTGCTTAGAATAGTTTATATCACGTTGCTAAGATTTAAGAATTAGAAATGGAAGTCTTGCCTGCATGACACACACTTCTATAGATCACAGGCAAAAATATAAAGGGTGGTTTTCTTTATAAAATGTCACAAAAATGTTAGGATGTGCGTGAGCCTATATTTTAAATGACTACTTTTCCTAATACAGTATATATTAAATATTCTATGCAGGGAAAAAATAGCTGTTTTGCAGTCTCACGCAGCATGCACATGCCATTGTAGGGTTAAAAAAAAGGGGGGGTGGGGGATTGAATTTCAGCTGTGTATCGGTAGTGCAATGAGGCTGTCTGAAGACAGGAGTGACGTGACTGAAAATATTGGATATTGGTTGGAATAAGGCCACCAGCCAAGAGAAGAGGAAAGGAAAGAGCGGCAAGAGTGCATGCAAGTAAACCACAGGCTCTTATTTAAAATGGTATGAGACAGGAATACATTATTAAGGATCCCATAATAACTTTGCACCATACTAAAAGAGCCAAACAAACAATAACCACAAATATGTACATGCACGCCAGTTATGTTTCAGTAATGCAAATTCATTTACTGATTTAAAAAAAAAGTGTGAAGTACAGTACCTGTGTAGTTTAACCGATTGAGGCCCAGATTATTATGGCTCATTCACTTGAAGGTCAAGTGCTTTACTGCATAGCACGGTTTAGTAATTGTCGCCCTGAGTCCTTGTTTGTAGCAGCTTAAGATGATCAATTTGGTATGGTTTCCATTTAAAGTGTTGTCAAGAGGTATTATTTATGGACTCATTTTGCAGAATTGTCAAAGAAAAACGGAACATGAATAAATAAATAAAAAATCCATGAATTTTTTGTAGTATCTCATGACTATAATTTCCATATAAAAACAATTGTATATAAAGCAAAGACAAAAAAGAGATTTCCAGGCCATCAATCAAGGTGTATTTTAAGTAACGGATACAAGTTCTGTGATACTCATGCTAATTACATACGGAATTTGTAGAAAAGATTAATAAAGAGTATAAGGTGGCATCTCATTATTACACCCTCAATTAAATGGTCAGAATAAATACAGTGCAAGGAAACAAATTTTCTACAAATGATCCACTCAATTTAATCAATTCAACACCATTAATTTCCTGAATACTGTGACATTGTAAAATTCAACAAATTGTTATTTGGGATATGACATTCTAAATGATATTTTGTGGTCTATATATTTGGCCTCAATTAATATACACACACTTACTGTACCAAATGTATAACACAATGTAGGGGGTGTGTGTGTGGGGGGGGGGGGGGAGTGTCAAATAATTGTATTACAGTAGATCAATGAATTTGCATCAATGCATGCTATTATTTTTTTTAATGCATGCAATTTCCTTTTTAGACATTTGCATACCAGCCAGTCCAGTTAGGAGCAGTATTTTTTTTTATCTCAACACAATTTAATTAATTTGCATTCTTACTATTATTAAGAATCCCAGACTGTAATGCAGTTTAATCAAAGATGGGCAAACCCCCCTTCACACCCCCAACCCCCACACGAATATTAAAATGCATTTAAACACGTCTCACAAATGATAACTTGACAGCATGGAAAATTTTACTTAGTAATTGTAGCAATGTATGGGAAATTTAGCCTACTTGTTCACACAAGCAGGTTGTGACATACTGTATGTATTTCAGTAACAATTCTTCCTATTCAATAAAGACAACTGAAATTAGATATATATTTTTAAATGTACAAAAGGGCATGAAAAAACCTTTTCTGACCAAATACTGTTAAAAAAAAGGAAACATTTTACATTTGTAACATTTTAGCATTAATTCCACTGTGTGTGAACCCAAGTTCCTAGGTTATTTAACAATAACGCACCCAACATTCAACATGTTTATAGTAATTGCAGATCTTGCATACCTGAAACCTTGTGACCATTGATCAAACACTTTATGATCACCAGCTGATGGTCACTTGACTTTGACATTCACTATTTAGTAAATTGCTGGAAAAACTTTGCCAGAGGACAGGCTGAACATTTCAAGGAAACCACCAGCACAACACTTTCATTCACAGCCCTGCCAGAGACTACTAGTATGAGCAAGCCAGGGAAGGTGTGTGTCTTGCACAATGCATGGTAAAACAAGTTCCTAAAAGCCAAGTCACGTGCAACCTCAAGTCATACCTCAACTATTTATTTAATGATATTCATTGCAATTAGATAATTACCTATGCCACGCATATATAGCCCCATGACTGTTCTTTGGAAAACATAAAACTGAAAGTACACAGTTTTTAGTGCACTAAAAAAAAGTACAGGCAGTCCTCGGTTATCCGACACAATGCGTTATTCAAAATGGCGTTGTAAAGCGAAACGTTGTAAAGCGAAACACGTTTTCCCATAGGAACACAGTTTAAATGAAAGGTTCCGTTCCTGAAGGCATTTTTAACACTAAAATACACCAAATATTTTATGCAGGCAATAAGATATGTAGCACACACATAAATTATATAGTGTATATACTGTATTATATATATAATATAACATAATAAATAATATATTATATAGTATAATATAATATTATATAGTATAATATTATATATATATGCTCTTACGACGCTTTGCAACGTTGTTTATGTGAATGTGTATATATATATATATACACACATACACAACGTTGCAAAGCGTCGTAAGAGCGTTGGATAAGCCATTTTGGCGTTGTAAAAATGAACATAGGTATGCATTGCAAAGCGTTGGATAAGCCATTCGTTGTAAAGCGAAGCGTTGTAAAACGAGGACTGCCTGTAACAGTTTTTAAGATATGGCTGTTTTAAACATATTGAAGGTGCAGTAATGTGAAAGCACTTCATCTAACATACATGTAATGGTTGTGTCAGTTTAAGACCCAGTATGTTTAGTATTTGAGAGATTTAGGGCTAAAATTGTAGTTGTTAAAAATTACAGTATGTATAAAGCTATTTTCTACAAAATATCTTCTCAAATAAATAGATATACACATACATACAATTTTCTGAAGCAGAAGTGGAGTATGCATTTAAATGATTAAGTAGAAATAAATGTTTAGAATAGGACCACAATATGTGTGCCTATACAGAAGCATTAGATAAATATTTATTAAGATTTTTTTTATTAAAGATATTAAGTGGAAAAATATCTAATATTGTAGGATACAAAAATCAGTTTCTAATTACTGGCATTTAGAGTTTAATGGTTCTTGCATTTTCCAATCCAAATGTGTTGGTTAAAGATTTTTTTCTTTTTATCTGTTAATTCAGTAATCTGTTGACACTTTTTTCCCAAAAAACATTCTAAAAAGTGTTTTATTTGTTATACACCATCTAAAACCTTCCTCTGGTCACCTCTAACAACGTTGGATAACAATGAACAGCTTTGTGTTACTATATCAACTTTTAATCTTTCACTTTTCTTAACTTGATTAAACTGAATAGATGCTACAATAATAATAATAGCATGTTCTTGTATAGCGCTGCTAGTTTTACGTAGCGCTTTACAGAGACATTTTGCAGGCACAGGTCCCTGCCCCGTAGACCTTACAATCTATGTTTTCGGAACCTGAAGAACAGGGAGATAAAGTGACTTGCCCAAGGACACAAGGAGCCGACACCAGGATTTGAACCAGGTTCCCCTGCTTCAAACTCTCAGTGCCAGTCAGTGTCTTTACTCACTGAGCCACTCCCTCTCCCTAATGCGTGATTGAATGTCATATCCACCTTTCCCGATCACGAGTCAAAAACAGCCATCAGTATTACATGTATTGAACTTGACTGCAAACTTTGCCTTATAAATTATTTTCCCTAATTACTGTATTATCTGTGCAGAAGAGGGCAATTATTTCACAAATTCTACCAGACAAGTATTAAATAAATGGATTCATATTGCAGACATCATCATGCATCGTGAAAATTAAGATCAAGTGGTTTCAGTCACCAAAACCGCATTCGTTTCATGTTATTGTTTGTTAGAAATGCATTCAGATTGAAAGTGAAATTCAACGTTAGTAATTTTAATTTTGTACAACAAATCCCTACCGTAATTAACAAGGAGACCCTTGGTGAGGAAATGAAATGGTATAAAAATATTATTATTTAGTTATGAATTGTGGGATTTTGCATTGAAGAGTTGCATTTTAATTGTGCACAATGAAAATGGGAAATCATTAAAAACAACTATAGAAATCTTGCTGTATTAGTAACTTGTCAATATAACTAGTACATCTTCCTGTCTGTTATTGGCAAACCAAAAGTTCAAGGTTTACCCTTGACAGTTATTGTGGGTTTCCTTGTAGATGCTTGAGGGATGACTATGCTGACCACATCCACATGTTCAGATATATTTAAGATCCTCTAACCAAACTGCCTGTAAAAAATCAGGAACTGACTCATTTTATAGTAGCCAACTACACAACTTTGCCCGGCCCCCAGAAATGTTGTCTGAGAAATTGACAGAAACTGCAGGAAACCATTAGTCCTGATCACTTGCCTAATCAATATGATAACTTTACAATGTTTGTTTTATCCATAAATAAATATGTTAAAGCAGCAGTTTAAGCAATATCCTACATGTGTTTTTTTTTAATAAATCAGTTCTGTACTATGAGAAAATACTTGTAGCTTTAAAAATTTATTTTTTAAATGTTTTAATGACATTTTTAATGTTTCTAATGTAGGAAGCATTTCCAAAGTGGCAGCCCCCTTCCCCTTCTGATAGACTCTGGCTCTTGAGCCCTGCCCTCTCTCTAGCAGTGCACCAATTCTATCTAGTAACTGCCCAGTCAATCATATTCCAGGACTACATTGACCAAAATGCTGTGCAAGAACTGATTTAGATAGCCCCGAGCAAGCGATTGATTACAGGAGAACAGATCGATCTGCAGTTTAGCTAATCCCTTGTCAGTGTGCAGATTGTATGGATGCATATATTGAATGGGAAACGATATATACCGTGTATAAGTTTCGCTGGATGTGCACTGAGCTCTGTCTGTGTTTCATGTTCTGTCTCTAGTTTTAAATATATATATATATATATATATATATTTTTTTTTTTTTTTTAAACGGCAGCCTGAACTGCAGCTTTAAAACCCCATCATCACTTTGTTCTGTTTTATTTACAACTCCGTTCATTTTGAGCAACATTTTGTCTTTTTGTGGGTTTGAAAATAAATTGCTTGACCAAGTTTTTCTTGTAACTGTATAACATTGGAGGGAATCATTCTCTCACTTGAATACATTTGGAGCACATTTAAAAAGCTAATAAAAATATTTGATTGGAAAAAAAAGGACGACCAGAAATGCAGCCATTATTAAAAAAAAAAAAAGTTAAAAACTCCATACAGCACAGCCTAATGTACTTGCTAAAAGAAAGCGTGGCAAAGACACTATATGCAACACATTACAAACTAATTAAAAAGGGTCCAAAAATTGTAGTTCTACAAAACATTGAGTCACATTTTAACAAAAGCTGCATGTTCTTCAGTGATTCATTCACGTTTCTGGGGATGATAAAAAATAGTTGCTGTTTTATTCGCCAGAAAATTATGCTCCTGACAAATAGTAAAATTAATATTTTATGTAGGAAAAAAAAAGTTTAAAAAACAAAGTCCTATCTCTAAATACTCTTTAAAGTATGGTTTTCTATTACTTTTACAAAGGTTGACTATACTAAATACCATTTTTATTCTTAGTAAGGGAGCAGTTTACGTTTATGTATGAAACGAAAGTTTTGGTATAAAAACAAGTTCTAACAAACATGCTAACCTAATGAAACAGATCAATAAGATTGAATACGTCTGTATTCAGGGTTGCCACCTTCAACTGAAGGCCAACCCGGAGAATTATTATAATTTTTTTTATAACTGCCGCGCTTAACTTCAGCGGCGTCCTCCCAGCATCTTCCCCCTGCAACTCTTCTCAATATGCTGCGCAGCATCACAAGGCGCCTCTTTGCCTTGACAACGGGATGCAGTGTGAGGTCATGACGTCAAGTTGCCATGGCAATGGGACGCCTAGGCATCACGTGATGGCGCAACGCTATGTCGTGACATCATGCAACGAGTGTCACGTAACGCGGTTACATCATATTGCGTTCCTGTAGTAGGGGGGAGTTGCAGTTGGGAAGATGCAAGAGCATGAGGTGTCTCCACAGCCTACCCGCCCAGGGTTTACCAGATAAAACCATAGCTTGGAGATATAAGGTCAAAACCCGTAGTCTCTGGGTGAAACCCGTAGTGGTGGCAACCCTGCCTGTATTGTAGAGTATAAAGAAGATGGCTGTCAGGTTTCCCCTTCATTCTAATAATATACATTTGAAAGTAAATGTACAGTAATATTAAGGTATAAAGACAGCATATGACCCTACTTGACCTACAGTATACCTGTACATTCTCTCCCGTCTCATAAGCTGGATGACCCCTACTTCTTGCTGCATGATGTAGAGCCAATATTTCAAGATGGAAGTATAAAGCAGCCCAACCAGTCTTATTTATTTACTTTATAGAAGGCGCAGAATTATACTTTAATCTGGTGTTATTTGCAGCTGCAGATATGAACACATGGGAAGACAGACAGCAGCCATGTTTGAACTGTGAACGCTGGTCAAGTGTATTTTGCCAACATCTACAATTAAGTACTGAAACAATATGTATGTGGGATCATAGAGCCGCTGCGGGTTTGGGAAGAGGGCTTTATGACCCCACAGTTCAGTTATTTAAAAATAAAAATAAAATCAGAGTGAGATGCTGCTTTAAAAAGAGAACCATTGGAAACCTGGTTTTGTGGTTGGTCTTTAGGACTGAATTTGGGAACTCTTGACTGCTAATAAAAAAAATTAAAAAAAATTCACTATATAAATTTACATTTTCTCTTGCACCCACATCTATATTAATAAATTGCAGTAAGACTGTATTCTAAAATCTAATTAAATCACATTAATACATACCATGAATTTTTATTCAAAACGGTTTAGTCTATTTCTAAATATAGAGAATAACAGATTGTGCAAGCAAGAAGAAAGGAGGTACCCAATTTTCCATGCGAACAAGCGCTTAACAGACACCTGTATCAGTTCCCATTATGTACAAGACGATAACATGCAACATGTTTGATTAAAAAAATGTACTTTATAGAAATGGAACATTTATGTCAGCCAGAAAACATAAAAGTCAAACTGATGTTGACAAGAAATCTACCACTGTCAAGGTCTGTACAGTTCATTGTCAATTGTTTGTGCAAAAATTACAGCTATTGTACAGTGCACAGAAAATAGAATACCACTTGTGGGCACATTCACATGTCTCAGACAGGTCTTCCACCCTGTCTTTCGCTATTATCTCTTAGCATACTGTGCAATGCTTCCATTGCAGCCAGGGATTCTTAGTAATGACATGCAAATGAGCACAGTGTCACCTTTTGCTTCTTGTCGATTTTAACATGGACCCCTATAAGCTTATGCCTGCTGTATTACACAGCTTTTCAGCAAAGCCTGGGTTAAAAAGTGCATAGCTATTGTACTGTAACTTGGTAGAATGGTCTGACATCAACAAGCTGTGACAGAGCAGGAAAAAGTAGTGGGCTATACTGAAAGTGGTAATTGCCTGCAGAGGGGGAACATGGGACAAATCTCAGGCTAAGTTCCATTGGTGAGGGACTATTTCCCTATGCTTTGGTCACCAAATATAAGATTGGGAAATTTATGGGGCAGGGGACTTGTGCCTGAAAATATGTGCAGCGCCATTTAACAATGGCATAAATGCCAAACCACACTGGAGAACCTGATCTAGAACTTGAAATAAATAAGTAGGCTGCAGTTTAGGTGCATTTAGCAGCTCAGAGCGTTTTTTATATTAGAGAAATTGGAGGTGTCTGGGGGAAAGTCCCATTAATAAAATGTGAAGTCTTAATGTCGCACAAAACTTTAGACTTTCTGGGTAGTGCAGGTCCACATAGAAAGATATAATCATAACTGGAATCCCCAAGAAAATTAGTCATTTAATAATTTACTGGAATTGCTTTTTTTGTTTTGTTTTTTAATTAGTCAGCTAAGAAACATCTGTATACTGTAATTTGCGTTATTTTATAGATCAATGTTGAATGGTTGGCCACGGCAGCACAACATGTTCTAGGAAATATAGACCACATTGCTTTCTGTAGGGGCTGGTGATTACAAAGCTCCAGTAAGAAAGTATCATTTTGATTTTCTGGAAAATAAAGGTCATGCAGTATGTGGGACTGCACCTTTATGAGAAGCTTGCCTACAGGAAAGTGAAAACAAAACGTGGGGATTTTAGAAGAGACAATGGCGATGTGTCTGTTGCAGACATATGGAAGGTTTAAATACTGTATTTTTATTTTTTTATTTTAAACGACATTAACAATGCAAGACAAAATAAAATGTAACATCTAAAATAGGCACATCTAAAATGAATATAGGGAGGTGAAAATTACATGTTGTAGCCACTTTTGAATATTAATTCCACAAAAAGCTAGAGAACACCTTAGAGCAAGTAATGTCAAATAGTTTTTAAGCTAGAGGCATTGTGGCCACTACCATTTAAAAGTCAGCGGTAACATTTCATTTTACTGGTTATTTTGTTTCACAAAATCCGGTTCTAATCTGCGTGACTGAATTACTGGTTGGTTTCAAGTGCTGGTTGTATTGTGTGGAGTTAGAACCAGGAGGCGTTGAAACAAGGAAGGGGTTAAACAAGGTATAGTATATTGAAGTACAGTTAATTGTTAGTACTTATAACTCCATATTTGCACTAAACAGCAGGATTGAGAATGCCACTCAATGCACATCTTAAGTTCTTTAAGTACCTTAATAAGAAAAAAAACGTGGAAAATTGGAGATAAGGAAAAAAAAGAAGAGGTATTAAACAAATTCTTTGTCATTCTTTGTCTCTTATCAGGGAAGAATCAATTGCAATAGTAGTGCTGCAGGAGGAAGCCACAACCTCTATATTAACGAACAATTGGTTAACTGAGGAAGAAGTTCATAGACGGCATGATAAAATTAAAGTACAATACTCTAAATCAGGCACCTGGCCCCGATGGCATACTGTACATCCAGGAGTTCTTAAGGAGTTACGTTTAGCAGTAGCCAAACCATTACATTTAATATTCAAGGACTCCATTTCCACAGGTTCAGTACCACAAGATTAGCGTAAAGCAGATGTGGTACCAATATTTAAATAGGGAGCTATATCACAACCAGGGAATTACAGACCTGTCAGCCTGACATCAATTGTGGGGAACCTACTTGAAGTTTTAATACAGGATAATATTCAGGAATACCCAATGGAAATATTTTTTTTTTAGTAATAGTCAGCATGGATTTATGAAGGATAGGTCATGCCAAACTAACCTTATTAGTTTCTTTGAGGTGGCAAGTAGGAATTTAGACCAGTTGATGTGGTCTACACAGGCTTTTGATACGGTTCCACACAAGAGGTTAGTGTACAATAAAGCAAATTGGACTCTTTATTTAGCATAGGTTTAACTTGATCAATATATGTCTTTTTTCAATGTCATCTATGTAACCAAGTAAATCATATTATTATGCAATACCGTACTAGTCAGTGTTATAACCCTCAATATATTATTGGTCAGAAACCGGCAGCTCACTGGCCACACCATCAACCCACTCTCCCGAGTGCAGAGGAAGTGGAGATGTTGCTGGTGGGGATCGTAGCTCATCCCCACTACTTTAGCTGATTAATAACAGTGCACTGATAGTGGGCTGCTCCTCTCCTGTGCTACTCACTAGTTCCCAGAATAGGAAAAGGAGCTAGAGTGTCAGCATTATGCAGCTGACTGGAGTCGGTGGGGGAAGCTCCTACATTAAATGTGGGTAATGTGTGGTCCCTTTGAGGCCTCAAGGGCCACACATTCAGCACTTGTGTTATATTATGTTGCATATAACTGCTTCAAGCAGCAATCTGGACTTTAAATTTTACCGCACATTATACAAGTTATGGCGGGTAAAAAAAAGTGACAAAAAACCTTCCCCCATACAGTGTATAGCAAATACAATTATAACTTGTGAGCACATTCACAATGTCTCAAACAGGTCTGCCACCCTGCTTTTAACCATCAACGCTTAGCATACGATTCTTCAACTGCAGCCAGGGATTCTGGAAAATTACACATGATGCCTATAAGCATATGCCTGCCGTATTACACAGATTTTCAGCAGAGTTTGAATTGAAGTGCATAGTCAGTACAACCTACACTACATACAGACAGCTGTTTTGACCTTTTGGGTCTCTTCCGTGTGAGGCTCATTATATTGGCTTTGTAATGTGAAGTTTACATAATTGAAACCAAGGGGTCCTCCAGCACTGAAGCACTGAAGCACGCTATTTTCAGCACTGGGGATTCCCCGGTTCCCAAGACACTTACCAGTGTACAGTAGGTAACAGATTTGAAGTTCAATCCTGGAGAAACAATTTAAAATAGGTCAAATCTTGGAACATACGCGAGTCAATAGGAAGCTGCCACAATCAATTGCGGCAGCCATGTTGTTTCCTTCATGTACATTTGTATGTCTGTAACTTTCTTATGACAGTTGAATGTTATGCTTCTCATTTATATTATTCCCCTCGTAAAAGAGGCAAACGTTACCAATTGAGTCAGGATGTCTTTTTTTATTTCATATGTAGGATGTTACATGTATATTCTGTAACATGGTTTCTTATTCAATGCAAATAACCTTTATATTATATTTAAATTATCTAAATCTTTTGAATTTTTTTTAAGAGATTGCCTAAAGAGCATGTTAAAAACATGACTGCTAGAAAAATATTTATTTCGAGCATGCTGATCACTGCTTTTTTGTGTGCGTATTGTTTATATTTACTTTCAAATCTCTCATCTTGTCTTTTTTTTTTTTTTTAACGGATGCTTCGTTCAAGAGATATGAGCAGTTGAAATATTGAGTGTCTGGGAGGTCAAACGTGACATCTCCCCAGAGCCAGTTTCCATCTGCGGTTACCATGGGGGTTAACCCTTTCGCTGCCCCTTTCTGGTAGTCAGATCATGGGGTCTGGCACTCCAGGAGCCACATGACCTGGTGTTTATGTCATGGGCTTTCCCCTCATTTTCTAGGGGAAGAGATCGCATTCAGAGCTCCTGAGCAGTGCGAACACGAATTGGCCTGAAGAGGAAAAGTCCTCTTCCGTTCACGTCAATTATGTTAGTCACATGATTATAATATGCCAAAAAGGGTGTGCCACTCAGCCACACTCAAAAGGGTTAAGGAAACAATTTTTTTTTTTAATCAAAAAAAGGAAACTTAAACGCATATATGCTTTGGGGGGGGGGGGGGGGGGGATTGGCTGCCATTAGATTAAGCATTTACATTAACACATGCTTTATCACAGTGGTGCAAAATACAAAATTTGCCCACATTTCTTCCCTAGAAACACACGGATGAGATCAAAATGTTTAGAGTCGAGCACAGGCAAACAGAACATCCTGGATACTTCATAGGTTTTGGTACATAAGGAAGGATATGACGTTACTTACCATCACATACTGCACTGTCGTGTCATTAGCTTAGGCAGCATTCGACAAATCCGGATTCCATCTGCTGCATTGAAGTGAACATAGATCTTCCTCTAATGTCTGATCAATGAGAAACAAACAAAATACTAGTTTAGAAGTTTAAGTTCATATTTTCCCATGTTTTAGGAGCAGGACGGTGTTCATTCAAATAATAATTTCTACTCAATAGGTAGATTTTAGCTAGAGGTGCACACTACTGGGGAAAAAAAAATTGCCACACCTCTACTAAGGGAAAATGTGCAAACTCTGCTTTGATAAGGAACATTGCCCTCTGTAGATATTGTTATCACAAAGTCGGCTCCATTCATCTTTTATAAGTAGCTTCCTGTTAAGATTTGTAATAAATATAGCTTAAACAAAGCACCGACTGTTAATTTTTAGAGCACGCACAGTTAAAAAAAAAAAAAACAAGATTGAGGACATGCAATCAAAAGGGAACTACATTTTATACAATATACAAAACGTGTTGCTGCATGAATTTTAAAACTATAGCATGGGTACACAAATAAAAAAACAGTCAATACAGAAGTTTCATTGTTGAAAAGAGAGGTTACAAAAGGCAAAATAAATACAACATTGTAAATGTATAACTTTGCAAGAATGGCAGAGACCTATAGCATTGAAAGGGTAGCATTTTTCAGGGGGATGCAACGCTGGCCATAAGCATATAAAGAAACATGAATTTGCATTAACACGAGGCATTAAATATCTGCTTCACAAAATCTAGCTCTCTCTAATGCATGGCAATGAGTCATGTGACATGTTTCATCCAACAAATGGGATTCACAAGAGCAACGTTCCAATATTATGATCGTCTATTAATATAAATGACATTTCTACGAGTTGCATAACCACAGAACATACACA
The DNA here is from genome assembly GCF_040206685.1 of Ascaphus truei. Classification (NCBI taxonomy): domain Eukaryota; kingdom Metazoa; phylum Chordata; class Amphibia; order Anura; family Ascaphidae; genus Ascaphus; species Ascaphus truei. The sequence goes on along the minus strand of NC_134485.1, from coordinate 122,076,151 downwards.
TAATCTAGTTTTTGTGTATATTAAAAAAATAAAAAATAAAAAAAACACAACCCAGAAACGTTAAACTGCACATATGTGTAGCAATAGCTAAAAATAGTTCTTACAGTATATAACTGAAGCTGTACATAAAACAGGAACCTATTTGCACAAGTTATATACTAACATTTTAGGCACCCCAAAGCATATGTATGTGTACAAAGCTTTAGATTTACTTTGCATGAATTTAGAAAAAATACATTCAATTAACTCTTGACTCAGCAACCCATTTACCAGCCAGTCCAGATCAAATATCCACAAGCAACCACACCACGAATCGGAATTAATGCAAATGTCTGTTTAAAATAAATACATGTTCTTATAATTTAAATGATTTGATATGATCTATATTTTGATGCATAGTGAACTATATTTAAGTAAGGAAAAGTCTGCAAGCAAAATGAACTACTATAAACAATTATATTTTACACTCACCAATGCAGTATTTTCTTGTGAATGTCTGGTTACGCGTCTGTTAAAAACGTTTGTGCTAGATAAAACAGAAATAGAAGAATTTATAGAGGGCTGCATAAAAACTCCAATTTACTGCATTTCTAAAATCCAATCCTGCTTCAATACAAGAGGAAAGAAAATTAGTCCATACAAGTTCCTGGCAAAAACTTTAAGATGCATTCTTCTCAGTTTAATCAGCAAACATTCTCAAAGTGACTGTTACCCAGTTGAAGGAGATTTATTAATCCCAGTCCATGGCACCTCCAATAGAACCGGTGTTATATCCGATGCTTTGGTTAATCCGTAGAGATAATTACGTTTTTGCTCGGTCCTTAATCATACTGATCTTCACTTGATGAGTGTGGCAGGAATAAGAGAGCTGAATATAGCTCAAGTGCTGAGAGTTCTTATAGAGAGCCGCCAATTAGAAACTGACCAATCACAGCCTGGACTCAACAACTAATCACATAACAGGGCAGTCCCCCCCCCCCCCCCCAGAATCAAAGAAACTTCTGAATTACTGAGGTTAGACAAAGGACACTCATTCAGAAATATAAGCAGTGTGTCTCCGATGAAAACGCCCAGGCAGAAACTGCTAGCTCTATAAATCCAGGAAACGCCTGAGAGAGACACAGATACTGTGCATTCAGTTTAGCCAATATGTGAACAGGAAACATGTCTGGCACATATTCATTGATACATAACATAAATCCATGAACCGGCAATGGGATCTCAGTGAAAATGTTTAAGCAGCTATTAGACAAGGTAGCTTTTCTAACCAAATAGTGGCAATAAGTAGTATACCAAGTATATATTAAGATCAGTTGCCGGAGTATGATTCTACTACAGAGTACTACTACTTTCATACAGTACTACAAATACTTTAACCATTTGGTTTATGTAAAAGTTCCAACTAAGTAGTATTACCACTATATATTTATTTTTCATACCCAGAGTGCATCAACTTTGTACCTTTAAAAAATAATAATAAAGTTATAATTACTTTATTTTTAGAGGATTTATATTATAATACATTTCTTTAAATCTTTCTAAAATTCAAATCACACAGATCAGCCCCAATGTACAGTAGATATATGTAGATAAGATTATACTAATCAACTACTGATCAAGTTCTTGTAAAGTGCGGTAGATTCTCCTTAACCACAAAATATTCTAATATTGTATACATTATTTAAATAGAATAGTTTAAAAAAAAAAAAAAAAAAAAAAAAAGTGTATGAAGGAAATGGGAGTTAAAAGTTAATGGTAATGTTAAATGGGTGGAGGGGGAAATGGGATAGTGTACGCATATTGAGAATTGAATTCATTTTTACAGTCATGGTGTCCATAAATACAGCTTAATACTTAATTTTAACTAAATATCATAACAAAATACTAAATAAATGATTCACAATCTTATAAAAACCCTGTAATGCAAAAAATAATTTGCTTAATTGTTTTACATCTTACGAAAACATTTGCAAACAATCAAAAGTGGTTTGATGCATGTAATCAATTAACTATTTAAATGCCCTATTTACTTAAAACTCTTTTATTGATGCATTAATACAGTATGTGGAGCTATGCATTAAATTACCAACGCTTGTGCCTTGACACAGGACAAGAATGGTTTATGTTAATTTGAGGCAATAAAACTAAACAATGAACTGTCAGGTGCACAAGGTAATGCTACTTTAAATCTGACTAATTTAATCTTCGGAGCAAAATAAGAGTAATCATGACAGTTAATAGAGCACCCGCTTTTAATACTGCACTAACTAACCACCCCCTCCCCCCCCCCCCCCTATTTCTCATACAGACATTTTCTAAATGACAAAGTTACAGATGTATGTTTTTGGTAAGGCTGGCACATTATGGTGGGGTATGATGGGATATTCTGCATTATCACGGCCATTGAATCCTATGGAAAAACTGTGATATTCTGCGATATAATGCAAGATGTTACCAACAGGAGCAATTACAGCAATTCTGCTACATCTGTACACGTGGTAATACGTAAAGGCAAGAGTACATTCTTGCTTTGACATGAAGAAATGCAACATGAAATTGGTGCTCTCAACGGAAGCTTATAGTGTAGCTACCACATTTTATGACGGGGGCTAATTGCTAAACATAAATGGTCCCATTGAAGATAAACATAAAATGTTTACGTTGCTTCATTGTTTTGTGCAGTAGAAAAAAAAGGTAGGAGTTCTATAACCAAACACGAACGTAAAAAAATAACCACCACTAAGAAATCAATTCAAAGGGAAATGATCTATCGAACACAAATATAATCACAAAAGTAAATAGAAATGCAAAAGAAAAAACAGCTAGTGCAAACCATACAACATTCACAATGTAATGAAAAGGCAAATGTTAATGGTACAAAATTGAAACAAAACCCCCATTAAAAAGGATCTATTCTCATTACTATTTTTGAGTCCTGTGAACAATGAAAGCTTTAATCCCCAATAGGTCCCATGACATTAATGCTTATTAGATACTTGTGTCCTAAGCGTTTATCTGCTATGCTAATGCTGACATCAATTCGCAATTCGCAAGACTTTGCAAAGAAAGAGAGAAATTTAAGTGTTGTTAAGTGTTGATTAACAACTTGTATGTAGATTCAAGGATGCACAGCCTTGAAAGGACTAAAAGATTATAAAACCTTCCAAATTGTTACTACGGAAAATTGGCTGATGTTTTTTCTTCAGTGAACCAATTATGTACATTTAACCTACTAAACATGACATTACATTGGTCACAGGTGGGAAGGCCCCTGCAGAAAGCATTTTAATGCAATGGCTCTTCCCTTTCTTTTTTAGTAGGTGTGCAACATATCTTCCATTTTATGTTGTATGGAATAATCATTTACCTTTTAAACAAAATAAATGTATATAGTTAGATATTCATGGTCTTATTTAAAAAATGTAGATTTCTTTGTAAAATCCTGTACATACCGTAACACCTGGCATAACCCAATCTAGTAGTATGCAAAACACAGTTTAGTAATGGTTTTATTGTAAGACTGTTTTTTCACATTTAATGACAAACTGAAGACTACTTAAACAAAAATGCATTGTCACAATGAATTAGATACGTTATAACAGGTATATAGAATGGAATTTTCATGTGTGAAAAATGTGCTAACTGACTCAGTATACATTGGTGACTAACCTCAAAAGAATGTAGCATGAAATAAAATGTGTACTTTAGTATTGTATCAATAAAAATAAAAAAACTGGTCACACCTTACATAAAAATGTTTCAAGCTACAAACTAAAACTTCAAAGCATGTGTGAACATTTTTTATGATCAGTTATGATTGCTAAAGTCATAATGTCTCAAAGTGGAATCATTCATTTCTTGAATTTGTTCAATATACCACTTAAAATGTTACTTCTGATCAGAAATCAGTAATTCACAAACCTTACGGACATTAACCTTTTGAAAAGGAAATCAACAGCTGTGAACACACAATTACAACCACATGAAGCTTCTTTTGCCTAGGTATAATGCACTCAGAAATACAAAGTTATAGGGACTCTCCACAAGAGTTGTGAGGGAGGAAAGAACGAGACACAGATCACACACACAGAACACCTCTCTAGATAACATATGGAGTGACACCTCTGCTCACAAAATGAGCACACCTTGGATACCTGGGTGATATGCTAATGAGATATGCAAAGTAGATTTAAATGACTCACATCCCACACTTCCTAAAATGATTTCCATACAACAAGACTTAGTTTTTTACACATGGCTTCTCAATTTTGGCTTTATTTTTGTTAAATATATCATGACACGGTGTAATACAGTATGTCATGTGTTGTTGTTCATCTGAGGTTGTATTTACCTAATTTTAAGACCTGCTAAGGAACAGATGATTGTTATTATGTCCTGATATGTAAAACCATGGAATCCAAAGAGGGTGTACTTTCTTTTTGACACCACTGTATTTACAAATCTCAGGCACCTTATCAGGAAGGGGGTACTGGTGTCAGGCCCAACATGATCAGAACACACAAGCTCTAGTGTTCAGGACAGCAGCTCCTAGTAGTGTACTCAAAATCAACTGTTGGTTTTCACACTGTAAAATGAGGTGATCTAAATATATATATATATATATATACAGTGTTCGACAAACCTATACATTTGCACACCCTGGGCGAGTGGATTTAACATCGTGGCGAGCTCCTATTGGCCCAAACAGCACACGTGTGGTACTAGGTGGCGAGTAGATTTTTTTGTTTGGTGAGTAGATTTTTTGGTGATTTGTCTACCACTGTGTATATATATGTATATATATATGTATATATATATATATATATATATATATGTATATATATATATATATATATATATATATATATATATATATATATATAAAGAAAAAACTGCGCCCCTCAGATGATCTCACTCCACACCAGATGATATTCAAATAATTAAATGATTATATATACATACATGAATGTTAAGATGTCAGAGGTAAAAATCTATCAATTTGTGAATATATAAATAATACACATATACACAACTGCAATAATTGCCTAAATTAGTGTGAGCTATGACTGTTATTAAGATCCTTGTGAGTATATTACCAATGATTGGATATTGAGTCTTCAATGAAAAAAGGAAAAAGGAAAAAAATGTCCTGTGTAAAAAATAAAAATGAAAAAAATAAAAAAAATAAAAATAAAAAATACAAACTCTGGATGAAATCACCCTTTGTGTGAAAAAACGCGTAGGGAAGTTTTTAGTGTGAGCTATTGGCTATTTTATTCCATACTCATTGGCTGCTGGGACGTTGGGACACTGCTGAGACATTGCCAAACTTCAATACCATTCGGTAGAAGCAAGACGCAAAAACTTTATTCCACTGCCGGGTCACGCGACTAGTTCTCCGATCCGGATGTGATGTGTGGAGAGATTTGCATCTGGGTTACATCGTGAGAGATCGTGGCACCCTGTGAAAGCCCTGCTGGTCGGTGGCTGAGACGGTCTGGGACTCCATTGAAGAGTGTGTTGGCGTGTGAGCAGAGCAAGTCCATCCCACAGTTGGCGAATGAGTATACTCATTACATGCTTTTTATTCACATTTGTTTGTGAGTTTACATCTTTTGAATTTTGGTCTGGTTATTAAATGTTTTGTTTCATATTACACTAGGATCGGGCGCTTTCTTTTTTGTCTTTCTATACAGGCATACCCCGCTTTAAGGACACTCACTTTAAGTACACTCGCGAGTAAGTATATATCGCCCAATAGGCAAACTGCAGCTCACGCATGCGCCTGTCATCATGTCCTGAACAGCAATACCAGCTCCCTACCTGTACCGAAGCTGTGCGCAAGCGGGGAGACTATAGAGACTGTTACAAATGCGTTATTTACATCAGTTATGCACGTATAGGGCGATTGCAGTACAGTACATGCATCGATAAGTGGGAAAAGGTAGTGCTTCACTTTAAGTACATTTTCGCTTTACATACATGCTCTGGTCCCATTGCGTATGTTAATGCGGGGTATGTATATATGTGTGTGTGTGTGTGTGTGTGTGTGTGTGTGTGTGTGTGTGTGTGTGTGTGTGTGTGTGTGTGTGTGTGTGTATATATATATATATATATATATATATATATATATATAGTATAGATGTTACACATGCTTGCAAAATGTTGAAATATCATAATTTTCCAAGTGTTTCATTGTATTTAAAATTGCATTACAATAAGCTTGTTGCTCTTCTACTTACAAATGTTTTCGGACCTGGCCACTATGTAGAACTAGTTTAAGAGCCCTCCTGTACATCATAGGGCTCAGAGTGCCAGGCCTTATGTCGTTCAGGGTACGTATTTGGGCACTCAAATGGTTAAAGATAAGTGCTTTACATTGAGCAAAAGAATCTCCTTGTATTGGTTATTACTGTGTGTCGAAGCACAGTGCATAATGACATCACACAAAATCAGTGCAGCAAAGGTCTTGTTCGATATGCAGTGAAGCGACTTTCCTGTGCCTGAGAAGATTCTGTTAAAACTCTGATCTCTTCTCCCGTACGAGGAAGCAGCTTCGCAGCCTACTGAGCAGAGGCCTGTGTGGCGGGTCACTGTAACTTTCGTATTAATTACAGATGGACCGTAGTAGACAAGGAGTGGCTCAGTGAGTAAAGACACTGAGTTTGAAGCAGGGGAACCTGGTTCAATTCCCGGTGTTGGCTCCTTGTGACCTTAGGTAAGTCATTTTATCTCCCTGTACTTCAGGTACCGAAAACATAGATTGTAAGCTCCACGGGGCAGGGACCTGCGCCTGCAAAATGTCTCTGTAAAGCGCTACGTAAAACTAGCAGCACTATAGAAGAACATGCTATTATTATTATTCTAGTCTAACAAATACAATCAGTGTAATTGATATTGGGGAGGTGAACTTCACTGTTGATGAATGGACGGCATGTTAGCACAACTATGTTTAAAATAGACAAATTCGATATTTTGAGGCATAACAAAAAGTATATGTTATTTTACTTTTAGTACATGATGTTGTAATATTCCATTGCATTACACTTCTGTAATTATATCAAAAGATTTGGTGCAAGAAAGTCAAGTTACAAAAAGGAGGAGGACAGAGATTTGGCAGAGCTGAGTCATACTTCTCTGACTAATTCTAAATGTATTTTTTTTTTCTTCTACAATGAAAGTATTCTCACTGGTGGGTAAAGAAAAAGATGAAAACAGTTTGAATCACAGTAATTATCGACTCATTCTGACAGACAGAACACTAATGTTAAAATCTCCACTTTCTTAAAATGCAACAAAAAAAAAAAGTATACACATCTAACTGTAGAGGATGAATGTCCATACAGTTTGTAAGTAAACAGATCTTTTTCTATATGTAACCTCTATATCTACTGTATTTTATATATAATTTGTAATATGCAATTACATAGTAAATTGCCAACTGTAAAATACATTTCTCAAAAGGAGTTCAACTAATATATATATATATATACACACACACACACACACACACACACACACACACACACACACACACACACACACACACACACACACACACACACACACACACACACACACACACACATCTACACAGCTCAACCCTGTTATAACGCGATCCGTTACAACATGAATCCGCTTATAACGCGATGCAAGCATGGCTCCCAATTTTTCTATTTATGAATACTTTACAACACGATTATTGGGGGAGAGCGAGTGGAGCCGTGGTGCCGGGCGGGGGTAGAGCGAGTAGGGTTGAAAGGTGGCTTGTCCAAAAATACTGGACACAATGGTGAAAGGTGCAACGCGCGTGAGAATTGTTGGTAGGGAAGAATGTTATTTATAAATGACCTGACTGTTATGTGATTTATTCTAAATTTCACTCCAAGTATTCACCAATTTATATTCTATTTCGTAAAAAATCTGGGGAGGAGTCTTGGGAGGAAGCGCCCTTCCGAGGATTGTTTTAGGAAATAGAATATGAAATAGTGCAAATTGGTGCTTGCTTGGAGTGAAATTTGGAACAAATGACGTAAATATATTTTCTCTACATTATATTTACATCCGTTTGGCTGCTGCTCTTCTACTTTACCAGTAGTTTAGCATACCATTTCTATGCCATGAAATAGCAGATGTTCTTATACCACTTAGCCAATAGAGTTGTTGTTTTCCCACCATTCTTGTCCCTGTTTCCATGGTGATTAGAGAAGTTTGCTTGGAGACCCCCTTCTTTTTAATAATATTTCTCTCCCTGTTTTTATTCTTATCAATAAATTGCATATATATATATATATACAGACAGACATATATATATATATATACATATATATATATATATATATATATATATATATATATATATATATATATACATATACATATATATGTATATATATATATATATATATACACACATACATATATACATATGCATATATATACATACATATATACATACATATACACATACATATATATATATATATCCATTTTTGGTATACTCGTGTGCTCTTTTTTGGATACTTTCTTGTGGATACATATATATATCTCCACATACACACAATATATATCCGGGAAATATGGCGCATTTCACACTACTTTCCCACTACTGTGTACCAGAATTTCGTGTCACAGTTTTATCCAATCCATTTACCTTTAATCCTAATATAATCTATAATCTACAAATTAACAACTATAGCATAGCAGCTGTATTTCAAAAACTATTTTCAATCAAAGAAGTATAAACAAAAGAAGCAAGAAGGAATAAAGCAACAAGGAGAAGTATCTTCATATCTACTCTCTTGTGTAATCCTATGTGTTAGTAGAGTATAAAAAGTGTGATAAGATTGAGGAAGGCTCATATTGCTCGAAGGCTATGATCTCCTTACCTCAATAAATGTGAACGTAACACATTATGCATTCTTACAACAGATATAACACTTATAATTATGTGCTGCTATACAAGATAGCAAAATTGCTATTTGTTTTTGCAAACATGAATGTACCTACAGTATGATGAATTCACATTTAGAAAAAAATACTTTTTCCTCAAATCAAACTGTACATGATTGTAAACATAACAGCCACATGCATGCCATATACTGGCTCTAGTGAGCAGGAGTATGGCAAAACAGGGAAGAAAACTTGTCTGTTGCATTTTTTTATGACAAGCTGTCACGTTCTAATGATTAACATTATATAGACACATATTTACTATGTTTGGCTATTCCACAATGCAATTTACGTACAATTACTCGGCCCATAATATGAACAGTGGCCAACTACTAGAAGCTCCACTTAGACAATTTGTGGCGTGCTCTCGCTGGTGAAATAGCGTTATATCCCAAACAGACAGCTAACCCAAAACAATGCCTGCTGCTGTACGCCACAATTGCAATACCATTGGCTACATCTGTATACTGTCCAAAAGTATTGAATTACATTTTTCCCTTAAACTATGTGGAGGTTCACCAGTTTAATCTTCTATGTTAGGCTAAGGCCCCAGTATCTCCGCTGCAACGCGCGCCCGCGAGATTGGCGGCGCGTGCAGCCGATTACCTGGTCTGCAGCTCACTGCAGGAAGAGAGACCGGGGGGGGGGCGTGGCGGGGGAGTGACGGGGGCGCGGCCATGACGTCACCCGGCAGGTTCGCCCTCATTGGCTGAACCGCCGGGGGGCGTGCCGTATCGCCCGACGCGAGTCCTGCTCTCAATTCTATTGAGAGCAGGAGCAGCTCTCGCCCCAGCGCTGCGGCCCCCCCTCGCAGCGGGCCCGGCGCCATTGAGGGGAAGAATCCATGCAGAATCCGCTGTAGTAGGCAGCGGGGTCAAGGCCTTAGACATGTCTTTTGCATCTCTTACAATTTAGGAAAAGCATAGAATATTTAACCGGACATCTGAAATGCCTATTTTTTAGAAGGATGTATTTCGGAGATGTGTGGAAGTCAGCAGCAAATCAAATGTTTCACATTAAGAATATGGTGTTCTATTATTTGTCCAACATGTACAGTATTTATAGACATTTTCAGGACCACTAAGGCCGTACTTGAGAGGCTGAAACATTGAGGTCTCTTTTTCACATAACTGTACAGTATATACAAATATATCAAATGTAATAAAAGTATCTTCTGCACATTTACTATTTTGCGTTAACAAATTATTTAACAAACCAAGGGTTGTGGGATAAATACACACAATATAACTCATGAAAATTGAAATTATCTACATAAAACGTTGTTCCAGATGATATATTGGAGTTTCATCATTCAGTAAATTTGAACCTTACAGAGTTCCACTATTTGATTGAATACTACAAGAAACGTAATAAAGATTCTCGGTCATCATGATGACCAAAGGATTAAGTGCATTTCTACTTCAATTGTATAAATAGGCTATATCTGGTGACTCCAATCTAATGCATGACACTCCTACCGATCAATTTAAAATCGTCATTTGGTGCCCCTTTTCAATTCTAACATTTATTGCAGCATGATAATACTAATGTATACATCACTCTACATGCTTAATTTGCAAAAAAAGAAAGGCAATTGTATTAAAAGCAACTTACAGTCTACTACACAGAGACTTTGATTTTCAAGAGACAGACTTGAAAGGTTAAAAATAATAATGGGGGGAGGGAGGGGGAGAGAGTCTGTTCATGTTCCTCCCGGCTGGGAGTGAGACGTGCCTTCTGCCCCTCCTGGGGTTGAGAAAGGCTCGAGATCTGTGCAGAGCACAAGGCCTCAATATTACCTGCTGGCCAGCACCATCCAGGGATCTGGGACCCATTCTCCACTTTGATGCAAATGCTGTGATACCACCTGCAGTGGCTGCACCAATAAAGACCCTTTTTATATACTTCTGCTTAAGTCGCAGTCTATTGGTCAGAGGTATTGGAGAAAAGACTGTCATGGTAGGGACTGCCTCCAGCTCTGCTGGCTGGAGCCTATTGTAACTGGAGGCACTGACACTGATGAAGAGAACTTGAGGATCACCAAAAGCCTGTCTTGTTCCCCATAACATCGCAGAAGCTCATCTCTCATGGACCCTCACAGGTAACCATACCACACAGATCTTCAACCTAGGCAAGATCTCCCAGAGAGTGGGGTTGGGGGGAGAGAGGGGGGAAACAGTGCTACATATAAATACAAAATGGTAGCACTCACTTGTTAGGTAGAGCCCTCGAGTCTGGTCTGTGCTTGGTAAAAATGCTAAGTACAAACAATAGACATCTCAAGAGGAAGTGTACAGTATACAAGCAGCAGAAAAGAGAAAAATAGAATTGTGACTAAAGATATTACAGTACTTTATTGTAATATACTTTACATGCAGTGGACTAGCATGGCGATTTCTTCTTAATTCATGATATAAATCTTCAAATTTGTATTTATTTACCTTTTCCCAAACTGGGAGATCTATGAGTGCATAATCACTTCGTCTAGCCTCCTGGGAATCCCTGGATCAAGAAAGATTATTTTCCATTTGCCTAGAATTTACTAAAATAATAAGGCTCAAGACAATAAATAAGGAAAATGTCATGCATCATAGTGACAATCTTCTTACTCATTGGCTTGTTGGCTTTAACATTGCTTGAGGTCATATTAATCTCATATTTCTGGTGAACAAAATATCTACTGGTGCTTGAGGGGTCCCATAGGCATCATGCTCCAAATGACATGCTGGTTTAGGTAATTAAAAGAATATTTAAAAAAAAATGGCAAATAAAATTAAATGCTTTAAAGATACAAATTACACCTAAATTTGAATGAGGGTATATAACACGGTGTTGCATACATTGCAATCACATTAAGAATGCACAACCTTCGGCAAAGTTATAACCTCTCCATTTACAAATGTGTTGTCAATCTGTTGTTTCCTTGATGCAATCATGTAATTATTGGGGGGTTTTAAAAACAAGCTATACCTATTGATTCTTTATAAATAAACTTTTATTTATTTATATTTTTAAAAACTGTTGTAGCATGGAGATAAAGAACAAACTTTCTTCTGTCCGTGAAAGGATTTAAAAACCTGACAGCCAACTATTTAATTAAAATTCACCGAAACAGAATGTAGTCTGTATATTCTAAAAATGTGTTATTGTGTTTTTCAAGATTTTAAACCTATACATTTGCAAAGCTGATAGAAATACCATGAATTTACAAAACAAGTTACTGTAGTAAAGATGGTGGAAATTGTAAGCAATGTGTCCTATAGATGATTTTACTTTGCTGCAACTGCCGCATACAGTATGTTAGTATTGGAGACTACACAGTTAGAGTGGAGCGCCGAAAGGTGCAGGAGGAGATGGTGAGGAGGGTAGCATGTGGGGGAGAAACTGGGGAGGAGGGGGTTATGGTGGAGAAGCAGATGATTAGGACGATGTGAGGAGGGGAGAAACAGGTGATGAGGGCAGCATGTGGAATCCTGTAAAATTCAATGATATATATATATATATATATATATATATATATATATTTTAATTGCCATGTTTAAGACAGTGTTCTGGGGAAAAAGAGAGTTCCTGCATCTTTTTTTATTTTATTAAGTTTCTACTGTACCACTGAGACTACACCTTTTAAAGGTGTCAGAGGAAAAGAAAATGAATGTAATAATCCCCACCCACTATCATTTCAGAACAGCAGCCTACGCACTCCACACACCCAGTATCCTGCAGCACACCCTTCGTTACAAACTATGAATTAATCTGTGGAAACTCAGGATATGCAACCACAGTATTCTAGAGAAATATTTGGCCAGCCTGCCATACTGCATTATTGTGACCTATACCCTCTTGGTCATACTTCCTCCTGTATTCTGTGAGTGGGCAGGCTAATGTTGTCAATACTTCCCCCGCTCCACCAGACTGCAGCAGCCGCCCTTGTCCTGGAAATTACAAGCCCCTGTACTTCTAAACATTCCATTCTCATCTAACACCAACAGGGTTTCCTGCTTTACTCCCTAACAGCGGGTCTTTTAATAATTCTCCTCCCTTGTAACACCTTTAACTATTCAACTTAACACTTGCATTTTTCTTCGCTTCATTCTAATAAATGTACAAAAGTATTCTGGTCAAAGAAACCATTTCCTAATAAATGACAGGTTTAATTTTTTTCCCGGCTGTGTCAGTCCCTCTTCTGCGTGCTCCTAGTGAACTCTGCTGTAGTGTTGAAAAGAAATTAATATAGCCCCAAATTAAGAACAGCTTCATGGAGGCGGCTACAGATAGTTGTGTTACAACATAATGTATTTAGTCAAAGTATAATACATAGTGGCAGTGGCACCCTGAAGGCGCCTCACCTGACGCATATCATAGCACATATCAGGATGACATTGCATAAGGCTGAGTCCCCGCTGGCGCTGATCGCGCTCATGCTTGGAGAGCGCTCCAAGCATGAGCGCCGGGTGTCCAGCAATTATGCGTGGGGGGGAAGGGGCATTGCGGGTAGTTGAGCACACAGGAAAGTATAATTTTTTTGTTTACATGCGCGCGGGTGAGCACGAGCGCGCGCGGGGACTTACATATATCTACTGCTGCGGCCCCTCCTATCCTCCTAGTTACCCAGATAAATGCGGGGATTTTCTCAGTTTCTCTCGGAGTTTCCCGCGCGGCGGCCGCATCATCAGATAAGCGCTAATGGCGCTCATCATTGAAAGCGCCCGCGGCATGGGAAACCTGATGAAAAAAGACGCGCGCCGCCGCGTTTTTAAAACTCCCGCGGTGGCGGCCGCAGGAGACTAAAGGCGGCCGCCACTGTATATATGTAAGTAACCGCTGCAAGCGCCGCCCGCTCAGCGTTAGCGGGGACGTACCCTAAACAACATCAGGACATTGCACTACACTATGTTAAAAGGTGTTTTCCTAATATGGGAGGGTGGGCATAATTAGGAAGTTTTACCCGGATTTGTTAATTGTTAATGCTCTCAATATAGTTCTTGCAATGCAGAGTGGGCATTTATCCATTGGTTTTCTATATTTCATATTCTTTTCAGAAGGTGGTCTGATTAAATGTAAACATTTTCTAAAAATATATATATTACTAGTAACTCCATATTGCGTGTAACTTCACTTAATCCAGGGCATAAACTCCCCCTCCCCCCCCAAAACCCCCCCCCCACATTATAGTCAATATGTTAGACTAAAATTAAATTGTAGCGGTTTAGATTCTATTTTAGAAGCTGATGATCTTTTTAATAGACTTTTGGATTGGGGATATAAGGTTACTTACTATATTGCTAAAAGCCTATGAAAAAGCTACATTATTTAAGAAAAAGTTTCAGAAAAACAATAATTTTCAACAACCTATATTTAAAAAGTTTTTGTAGAGAAGCTAAAAATGGGAGAACATTTTTTTTTTTTACAAAAATTGGTATACAGTATATTAAAATCCATTTTTAAAAAGGGATTTCAGAACCAGACCTACGGTGGTTTTTAAAAGTGCAACAACCGTGTCAAATATACCATTTCAAATTAACACAGATATGAAAATACTGTAGGTAATATTAAAGATACAAAGTACCCCATGCACAATTAGTGCCATAACTTAAAGTAGCAAAACATGTGAAATCTTAGATGTGTTTGTTTTTAAATAAATCTGTTCTGTAGTATTAGATAATAGTGACTGTTCTTTTGTTTTTTATTCAACACTTAATGCAATTTTTAATGAGTTTTAAAGCATCCTTGTGATTTCACACCTAGCTAAGGGTGCGCAAACTGGGGGGGGCACAATATATTCTAGGGGAGGCGCGGTGGTTACAGAGGCCCAGCGCTCTTCTTCCAAGGCATTTAAATTAAATACCGGGGGAGGCGTGAGGCCTCTGTAACGCCCTTACCTACTCTCTGCCGGCTCTTCAGTGACACATCGCCATGGCAACATGGCATCAAATGACGCCACAGGGTCATGTGACGTGACATCACCATGGCAACACAAGTCAAATGACGCTGCCGGGTCACGTGACAGCACATGAACCACGGTGTCATTTGAAGCAGTGTCTTAGGATGGTTTGGGGAGGGGGGGGGGGGGCGAGCGCTGGGGCTGCCAGGCAGGGAGGCGCAGCTCAGGAACTTTGAGCACCCTTGACCTAGCTGACAAGCATTGCAAGATCTTTGCAACACTTTCCTGTTAGGGATAATTTGTTGTAAATGTTACCAGCAGTTTCAGCTGTAAACTGTAACAATAGATAATGTTACCTTAGTAATATAAGGATACATTGTAGCTACTGAGTTAGTGACAGATTTAGAACAGCAATCCAAACAATTGTCAGTTTAGGTAAGAATATAGAATTATACATTGTCACATGCTTTACATATAAAAATAATTAAAAAAAGAAAACAAAAAAGTTGGAAAGTAGTATTGCTGCTTTAAAGGGCATAGAATATTTAAAGGACAAGTGCATATATATATATATACACACACACACACACACACACATATATACATATAAATACACACACACATGTACATATAAATACACACACATGTACATATAAATACACACACACATGTACATATAAATACACACACACATGTACATATAAATACACACACACACACATGTACATATAAATACACACACACACATGTACATATAAATACACACACACATGTACATATAAATACACACACACACATGTACATATAAATACACACACACATGTACATATAAATACACACACACATGTACATATAAATACACACACACATGTACATATAAATACACACACACACATGTACATATAAATACACACACACATGTACATATAAATACACACACACATGTACATATAAATACACACACACATGTACATATAAATACACACACACATATACATATAAATACACACACACATAAATACACACACACATATGTATATATATATATATATATATATATATATATATATATACACACACACACACACACACATACACACACACACACATATATATACACACACACACACACACACCCAGGTCATCAAATCACTCAAAAATCTACTCGCCGAACCAAAAAATCTACTCGCCACCTAGCCCCGCCGCACTTTTAAAAAATTGAATAAACTCCTAATAAGAATTGTGGGTGTTACTGGGTGGGTGGCTGACTTGACTGACTGACTGGGTGGGTGACTGTCTGGCAACGCGCCTGACTCAGAGCTGGCAGCTAGCTCTCTTCCCCACGTCAGCTCAATCAGGGAGGGGGATTTTTTATTTATTTAAAAAAAAAATTCTGGTGCGAGCAGTGGAATTAGCAGCACCGCAACACGGGTCACGAACGGCCAAAATCCAGTCGCCGCGGGCGATCGGACCGATTTGTTAACCAATATATACTGTATATTTATATATTTTATAGTTAAAAAAAATGCAGTTGACTTTCACATTAGGGCCATTACTAATGCGAATTGTAGTAAGTATTTTAAGGCTTGGGAGACCGTCCACAAATATGTGTGTGTATATATATATATATATATATATATATACACAGTGGCGGCCGCGGGATTTTTAAAACGCGGCGGCGCACGGCTTTTTTTCATCAGGTTTCCCGCGCCGCAGGCGCTTCCAATGAGAAGCGCCATTAGCGCTTATCTGATGATGCGGCCGCCGCGTGGGAAACTCTGAGAGAAACGGAGAAAATCCCCGCATTTATCTGGGTAAGTAGGAGGATAGGAGGGGCCGCAGCAGTATATGTATATGTATGTATATGTGTGTGTGTGTGTTTCATAGTAGATTATACTACCTGATACCCATAGACATGTTCATTAATAACTGCCTCTGCTAAATAGGTCACCAGTACGACTTTTTATTTTTATTTTTTATACGCTCAAATGTAATTAATACAGTCTTATGGGGGAGATTCACAAAGTGCTGATAAGTACTGTAGTATCGGAGGAGGTTGATCCCATGTTAATGGTCATACACATCAAAGGCCAGTTAAGCCAGATCAAGCTCCGATACCTCTTATTGCATCTCAGTGAAGCCCAGCGTCCGAACTCTAAATTGATGGATACATAAAAAAAAATTGTAATAAAATACTAAAGGACATAATTTCCATGTTTTGAATCCAGAAAAGACTGGGGAAGGCTTGCTCTAGGTGAAATCTCTAACCTGATCTACTACTCTAATACTCAGGTCAGTCATGTGAACAGTTTGGCAAAGAGACACCCTGATAGAACAGAGCAGTCAAGCAACCTGCTGTATAGCATATTTTCACACAACAAATAAAATAATAATTTCGATTCAAAACTGAACTCCATTAAACTCACAGAATTTGAGCCACATATAGATGAATGGAAAATTTGGTAACAAAAATGAACAAGATAAATGATCGAAAATCTAAGTGAAATATATATATATTTTTTTTTACTCACCATAACTTAACTCAGTATTATGGTTTAGCCTATCCCATAGCGTCTCTTGCATTCCCAGTAAAATCAACCCCACACTGATGAGACCCATCAAGGTCGAAACAGCTGTCTGTGGGTGGTTTTCTGGGTATGCACCTTAACCCTGGCTGTGCTCAAAGCTGTGACCATGCAGCAAGCTTAAGCCTATAGGGAACCATGTTAAAAATGGTTATTGAGGCAAAAAGTGACACTGTGTGCTAATTTGCATGTCATTTCCCAGAATCCCTTGCTGCAGTGGAAGTGCTGTATGCTGGGTGATAATGGGGAAAGGCGGGGTTGCAGACCTGCCTAAGACATGCAGATGAGTTTACAGTTATATTTGCATATATATATATATATATATACAGTGTTCGACAAACCTATACATTTGCTCGCCCCGGACGAGTGGATTTAACCCCCGGGCGAGTAAATATTGGCCCAAGCAGCAAACGTTTGGTACCAGGTGGCGAGTAGATTTTTTTGTGTGGCGAGTAGATTTTTTGGTGATTTGTCAACCACTGTATATATATATATATATATATACACGCACGCACGCAAAAAGGGTCATACAAGCTATTTAACAATAACTTCTATGTGTTACAACTAGTCAAATCAGGAGCAGTAGTTAAGGAAGTATTGCTGCTTTTGCTATATTTACCAAACACAGCAAATTGTGCTGCTGCTGAATCTGCCTTTCATCCCACACAAAGATTAGAAGTACCAATATGATGCTACCAAAGTTGGCAATGCCATAGCGTACATATATATATATGGGGGTGTCCAGCAGACTAGTATTGGTGTAGGGGAGATGGATTATTGCTCACCTGTTTGGCTCTTTCGTATCCACCCCCACCACCAAGTCTCATCATGTAACACTACCACACCTTGAGTACTTAGAGGCTTGGGTGGAGGGCCTGAAGGCAGGGTTGCAGCATCTGCCAAATTAGGGAGAGGAATACCGTAACAGGCTTTAAAGGAGGGGGGCAATCCATTGTGATATAAAGAACAATAAAGATGATGCTTATCGTCAGAGGATGGCAACAGGTGGTAAGAAGATCCAGACACCCAAACTGACCCTGTAAGGAATTATTCTGACTTCTTCTGCATAAAATATGTAGTAGGAAAGCCAAGTGTTTAGTTCAGTATAAGACTTCTGTCGGCCCAGGTAGATTCTGTCCTACCTGCTGTTTCAAGGAGTCCAATAAAATCGAAAAGAAAAAGTACTTACAGTACATTCAACCACATTTTCTATTGTGGTTGCCTGCAAAAATAGTTGGGAAGATATAAAGCACAACTCCACATGAGGTTAAGTACCAAAGGCTTTGTACAGTATACTCACATTGATTAGACTAGTCTTAGCATGCAGTTGGGAAATAATGTGTCTAACTCCAAAACATGTTGTGCCTTCATAACCAGTGTCCACTAAACATCATAATGCAAGACCATTTGTTATCACCATTCCTTCTAGCCGAGACTATCACATAATAGACCACGCATACATACAAATAAATACTCATGTTACCATACAGATAGAGATATGACAGATATATAACAATTTACATATGTGTACATGTAACAATAAATGTTAAGGATTTATGGACTGGATTTATTTTTTTATACAAAGGTTTAATAAATTGCTACTGAACAGGCCGAAAAATGGAGGTTGTATGTGTGTTCAGTAGTCACCAGCCACGGGTAAGTAATGAACACAATGTTCTATTGTAGTCCTAAATTAGCCAATTATATACATAAGTGTACCAATATTATTTAATACTGACAATGGCAGAAGTACATTTGAAATACCATGTCAAACTGCTTATAATCTGGCTGTGACATGACAACAGACTGGCAGACTGAACAGAAAGGTAATAATAGTTTGTAAATAGCATCCAGACTCCTCAGGGAAATTTAAGTAACATTTGCAGATAAGGGATAATTTCTCCCAGATACACAGTTTCAAACCTCACTGGCACTGTGGGAAAATTGCATAAATATTGTTTACGGAGAAAAAACATCACAATTACTTGCACATTTCTTAAAGGTACAAAACATAATAATACATTGTTAATAATTATAAAACTACCTTTACAAAGCTTTTATAAGGTCAGTTCACTTGTTGATTCGTTCCAGTTTTATGGCCTAGCATTTAAAAAATAGATCTATGTTGTTTAGGGGAATGGATAAATTGCTGTGGCTTTGCTTTATGTGTAAACACTATTTCTATTGATCGAGAAATAGAAATGGTTCTGAACATGTCTAAAGCACAAATCCATGCTGATTTTTTTTTTTAGTTTTATATGGGTAGGGGAGACTTCTGGAGCAGATCTAAAGTAGTCCAACTTCAGGGGTCACCATGGTTCTCGATATATCTACATTTACTGGTCAAGAATACTTTTGCAGTGGACACAATATGGCTGCCGTGGTCTGCCTTGCTCCAGGCAGCTGAAAGACGCAACATATCCGTTGTTCCCTTGGAAACTGGGCTGTTCTTGGAACTCTGAGAACCACTGTTTAGCTCTGGGGGCTCCCTAGTTTAGGTAATGACTGCTGTTTAAACAGAATATTTTACTTTCTATATCATATTTTTTTTTTTAACTTGTAAGTGATTTAATTTTCTTTGAAAAATACACCAGTAATAGGCAATAAACATGGAAAAGCAAAAATGGCTTTAAAAAAACAAACAAAAAACGACAACAGTATTTGAAACTTTAACCACTAAAAGACTGAAAAGTGTCAGCAGAAGAATGTATGATAGTTTTGTATCGATTTGATGTAATAATATAGATGACGAAGTCATAATTCTGGAAGATTAAATGGTCACGCTTTTATTATTGGTGTATAATTGACGCAATAGGAATTTCAGAAGGTCAGTAACTTCTATTAGAAATTGGTCAACACTGTGGGCTAAAAAAATCATTCTTTCCTCTCACTGACAACATAGGTCCAGATCTACTAAACAGTGGCCTGCCATGAGACACTGTAACCTTCACAGTGTCCTTATGATGTGACCAGTACGTCATCGTCACTTGCTCATTTTCCAGGGGATGCTCAGGCTCACAGCTCCGACAGAGCTGCCAGACCTATAGAAACAGAAGTGGAGTCCCCTCCATTCGATGCCTAGTGCGTTCATATGATCGCTGTAAAGGTTAAAAAGGTGCAATATGACCCATTTTGCAGGTGTGCTCTATATTATGTTCTTTTAAAGCAAGTTACCAAATCTCTTTCTTTTAAAAGCTGTTTATTTTAATTAAAAAAAAACACAACAACAAAGCCTGCAGTAGAATGTTTACAGTGTCTATTCTCACTTTTTCCACATTCGACAGGTAGCACAGAGTTGCTTTACATGCAGACTGTAAAGGATCTTATAAGAAAAAATGGCTCATCTTAATCTTCTCAGATAAGGTTCTTTGAGCTACACTAATGTCACTAATTGAGAGGGGCATAGCAGACATATTAATTAATGTATGATTTAGCCTAATTTTCCAAAAATAAAATTCAGTTTAATTTTTTTTTAAAGGAATGAGCAGGGAAGAAAACTAGAGACATCTTACTGAATAGTACCAATGTGAAGGAATCTTTCAAAAATCACAAACATGCAGGTAAAATCGCTCCTTTAAAGGGGTCTTCTGGTGTCGGAAGTCATCTTATGACAGAGCACTGCTTAGTAAATATGGGCACGTGTGTCTCGAGTTGCCAGGTGGCATCTCCAAAAATACTTAACACAAGGGTGAAATGTGCGACGCGCTCGACACACACCCACACCAATCTCACATCTCTGCTCCCTGCTGTTTCCTCCTCTCCTTGGGCCACCCAAACTTCTGCCACTACTCAGCAGCAGCCAATGAGGATGGAGGAATCTGTCCAGCCCCCTGCTCTCTCCCTGGTCAGGGAAATCCCACGGCTACTCAAGCAGGTCAGATCACTATGTCAAGAGAGGTAATACCTGGACATGTACATGTCCAGTATTACCACTATTGTTTTTACTGGACAGTGTTCAAATACAGGACAGTCCGGATCAATACTGGACACCTGGCAAGCCTACATGTGTCTATGAAGAGTACTATTGTTAGTTATCAATGTCCAATTAAAACACAATGCATTAAAAGAAACAACTATTTAAAGAAGTTAATATGATTTACAGTGTGTATGACTTTTAAAACATGGTCTTGTTTTTTGTGCTACAGCGAATAATTTAGTCTAAGAAATAATTAGCCTTGTTATTTTTTTTACTGTCTTCTAATACCAACAGTTGGCTGTGTAGGTTTGTGAAAAATATGTGATGATGAATGTTGGCCACAAGCACATTGTGTTCCTTAAAAGCTCTGAATCAAGTGAGTTATTTGGTGGTATTTGTGTTTAGCTTGGCTAAGTTTGGCGTCTGCTGAACTCCTATAACATTTCTGCTCCGCCGTGTTCTGCCACCTGTGACATCACACCTTCCATAAGAACCATGCTCTACCCTGCTTTAATTGACCCTATTCATACTCCTTCACAACAATAATACTGTACTGTACACTGCCGACACGTTTAAATCGAGCAGGGCTAGTTCCGCAAGCCGGGGGATGCCCCGGCTTGCTAGCCCCACTCCCTCGGCGTGCTGCGCGTCACCGATGCGCGGTCACGCGTCATCGGGTGTCAGCGCCCCCTGCACGCGCGTCCAGGGCTCCCCGAGGGAGCCCTGGTGTCCCGCGATCGCGGGACGGCGGCAGGGGGTTCCGGGGGACCCGGCGGACCCGGAAGCGGTAGGGAGAGCGCCCCGATCGGAGGGCGCTCTTCCGCTGCTTCGGCGCGCGCCCGGCACCCTCCGGCGCGCGCCAGGTTACTGCTGCGGCAGAGAACGGACAAATGCTCGAATAAACTCTGCCGCAGCAGTATGTTCTTGTTATTACCGTGTCCAATCAAATAAGGGAATGTGAAAAAGCTAATTTGGGTATCATCTCTAATAGGACTAATTAGCGTACAGAATCACATATGTTCTTATACAGCACATGCCCTCATAGCTGTAAATGCAGTGATGCAATCTACAGTACTATATTAAGCTACTATCACAGTCATAATGAAATGCTTTGCGTTCTGTGGACATAACAATGAACCAACTATACAGATGAAGCCTGAATTTCTTGCAGCAAAAACATGCCTGGAATTCAGGTTTAACGCATTCCATGCGTATTTTCATAATGTGGGACATATCAGAAAAGCTGGTGAAAAGTCATACAAAGCCTCGTTTCTTGAAGACACAGTTCTATTTCACCATGGAGTGCGCTCATACTAAAGGGCAGTCCAAAGTTGCAATGAAAATAACTAGTGGAAGTGATATATATATATAGATAGATAGATAGATAATCTCACAGCGTAGGATCTTATGTCCCAGATTTAAGATAGGAAATTTAGTATTTCTCTATATAGGGTTTATATACAAGGACAAATAATAAAACAGGCCCACCGTCCCTTTAAGTCAAAACAAAATAATAAAATAAATTCCTACTCCTTTTAGGAAACTAACTACACATTCAGATTCAACCCTTACTACCTGGATGGACAGCCAAGCTGGTTACCACCCCAAACAGGTACTATTATAGCTGAACATATATAGTCACTGAACACAGCAATAAAGTGTTTTGCTTATCTGTTACTCCAGGGTTTGGAGCAGACGTCAATGCTTCAGCATGCCTCGCGTCCTTCCTTCCTAGGGGAGCTCAGCCCCATGAGATCTCAGAGAATCTCTCCTCTGTAAGTCCCATGTTAAGGGCAGAACATCCCAGCTTCAGCATGGTTTCGTGTCCTTCCTTCTTATTCCTGTGATTAAAAACGCAGACAGTCCCAGCAGGCTCCGCGACCACCATCCAGCAAGCCTAGGGGACTGTGCCAGCTTCACATAGCTGGGGAGAACTCTTCTCTGGGAACAGCAGTCAGTCTCAATGGCACTCACAGACATGTTTCAACCTTAATGGGTCTCATCAGTGTGAGGTTGGTCATACTGGCTCTGCAATTTTCAAGGCTGCGTAGGTTTACCATATACACAAATACACACACACACATATATATATAACAACATTACCATTCTCATGTCCGGTAAAGGAAGACTGCACTCCGATCAATGTAAACAAAAAAAGTCTGTATTAGGCATACATACAAGATAAATAGGCCGCCCAGTCTGACGTTTCTGTCCTGGAGTGGAACCTTTCTCAAGGGGGGTGCAAAGACAGACTGACACACAGACATATATGTAACCTCACCACATCTGACAAACACACCTGTGCTCAATTACCTGTTGACTGCTTAACCCACAAGAGTAAAACATCCAGTGTATTGGCTGTGGAACCACCATCTGGGAGGGGGGGATCCGATTAGGCTATGTACTAGCTAACCATCTGTACCGCACTTGTGCGCCTCACTCAATATGGCGACCGCGCATGCGCAGTGTACAACAATGCTCGGCAATCCCCTAAATCCCTGTGTGAGTGGTATAGTAAATCCAGAGTTCACTCACCCAAGGCACCTATCCGCCAACATGACAGCTGGTTCCTCCATTTAATAAACGGGTTACCCTTCATGCGTGCCCCCGAGTATGACCGGGACTGCCAGTCTATCGCGCATGCGCAGAACCAAACACTAATGGTCACTAGAGCAACCACACTTCCCCTAAGGAGTAACACTATCTCTTTACCCAGCGTACTCTCAGAGCGTCCATGACGTCATGGTGACAGACCTAGGCTGTCTATTACTGCAAAGAATGTAACTCAGCCAGATACCAAGGGAGATATATAAACAGACCAACCAGTGTACCTGCACAAGTGTAAACTACTGTACCATGTTGATAATTGTGAAACATGATTAAACATACCGTGACAAATATAATAAAAACCATATGAAAACCATCCATACTATCACATAAGGAATTAGGGAGTGTGAACACAAGAGGGACATACATACATCCATATAGATCAATAAATCCTTAACAAACATACTGTGTCTAATAGATATATACAAGCAAGTGTACCAACACCTTTTGTCCCAGAGACCATTGTTACAGTGAAGCAAAGATATAAGCAAAAAGGTGGATGACTATACAGATGACATATATAGCTCCCGGTCACTATGTATTCACTGGACATGCACCAGAAGGGCAATATAGTTAAATGACCCAGAGATAGTTACAAAAAGCACCCCAAATTAAGGTCCTCATTGAGACCCTTAGGGGTCACAGTATTAAGACTAAAAATAAGTCTCGCTTCCATTTGTAACTTGCTCCTATTGCTGCCCCTATTTGAACATGCGCCCGCGCTATCGGCATGCACCGAAACGTGGCCAAACTATGCTTAAGATTTTTGAAATGTCTCGCCACTGGCTGGTGTGTTAAATCCTCATTATCCGTGGTCTCCAACAGCGCCTTCCTGATAGATGATCTATGCATCGCGATCCGCTCCTTCAGCATTCTTGTAGTTTTCCCCACATAGCGTAGTCCGCATGGGCACCTGATAATGTACACTACATAGCGTGATTCACAATTTAGGAAGTGTGAAATTTTGATAGGAAGTTCACTATGTGGATGTGCACACGTTTTTCCTAAAAGAAGGTATTGACAATTTACGCAACCCTTGCATTTGTATACTCCAAGTGTCTTTTTTAGCCAAGTGGTGCCCAGTAGACTATTTCTCCACAGGGTCAGAGGACATCAGTGTGTCTCCTATGCTCCGTCCTCTCTTATAACAAAAAAGTGGTGGCGATTGGAATTTCTTTCCAAATTTTTTATCGTTTGTCAAGATATGCCAGTTGTTCTTAATGCTGTTTTGTATCAGCCTTGAGGACGTGCTATATGTTGAAACAACATTGAATCGATCACTCACATGTGTTTTTTTGACCGGTATCAAAAACTCTGCCCTGGACTTGCCTTTGGCTTTGATAAGGGCCTGTTCTATTTCCGTGTTGTCATACCCTCTTTGTCTGAAACGATCTGCCATCTTCTCTAATGCAGTATCCACTTCCAAGGGGTTGCTGCTTATCCACTTTGCTCGCAGCATCTGGGAGTAGGGAAGACCCTTCTTCAATGTAGCTGGATGGTGACTTCTGGCCCCTAGCAGGGTGTTTCTATCTGTAGGTTTATGGAAAACCCGTGTGCCAATTTTTCCATTATCTACACTGGCGACACACTTTATTCGAGCTCGGCTAGTCCCACGAATTCGGGTATACCCGGGTGTATTGAGGTTTGTGACTGTTTTCTGCCCAAGTGCATTGAGGTATTTTCCAAGCATGGATTGAAGCATTTTATTCCCGCTGGCTGCAATACTGCACAGTATATATATACATACTGCATTACAATTCATGAATTTATGCCATCTGGTAGACACGAGAAGCATTTCAGCCTATTAAATCCTAATCATTATCATTTAACAGATCAGCCGCCCGTCAGCCAGGCATGAACCCAGGCTGGGAAGGCAAACGCAACGGGGCTTGTCAGAGGTGAGGAGCGGCGCATTCCAGGTATCTGCCAGGTACATACTGGGTATTTGCTCGAATAAAGTGTGTCGGTGCAGTAAGAAGACCACTGTGTCCAAAAAGTTGATTTCCTTTGAACTGTGGCTTTCCGTAAATCTGATGGTCGATGGTATTCCATTGATATGCGCCACATAGTCCATCAGATCTTGCTCCGTCCCATCCCGTAGTATAAAGACTAAAACTGAAAGATTTCTTCAGTCGCACTGATGATAGGATGGAATCTGACAACGTGGAGATGAGTGGGAACCGTACATTCAAACCAAGCAGTATGTTTGATCCGCAGGTCTTGAATCCTAGCATTTCCACCTTCATGGGTCTACTGGAGAGGGATACAAGACAGGCAATTAGAAGCCACAAAACGTATGAGGAGACGGTCTGCGACCGCCAGGATGGCGAACCCTCAGTATGTCTGTACTGATGCAGCGAGTATCCGAACACTTGCCTTGGAGATTGCCCCAGATTTTCAGAATAATGCTGCAACATTTCTGTGACATTTCTGCAAACAGACTAATGGCCCATCGGATTAACACAGCAGGGGTCCCTGGCAGTCTCATTCAGTTTGAATGGGACTGCCAGGGACCACCGCTATGTTAATCTGATGGGCCATTAGTCTGTCTGCAGAAATGTCACAGAAATGTTGCAGCATTACTGGGGTATTGCTCCAGATTTTCAAAGGCAAGTGTTCGGATACTCGTGGCTGCATCAGTACATACATACTGTGAGGATTCGCCAGCCTGGCGGTCGCAGACCGTCTCCTCATCCCAACAAACCTTCCGTGACGAATACCCAAGATGCGCGGTTTCGTGGTCCCAGTACGCGCGCGCGAACCTTGCGCATCCTGATCCCCCGTCCGCGGATTCGGATCCCGCCCCATCTCTGTCGCACGACGGGTGCGATTGACCAGCCTCCCTGCTGACGCGCGAATAAAGCTCCGCCCTTGCTCTGGGGAGAGTCAGGACCGCCGTGGGAATGACGCACGTTCTCGGCTCCGCCCCCTGACCTCCCTGACACGTGCGGGTTGGCGCGTGACTAGTCCCGCCCCCTCATCCCAAGAATCGGCGTGGGAAACCCCACCCCCTGGCCTCCGTGATGTGCGCGAGACGGCGCGAGCAGTTCCACCCTCATCCCCGATTAGGCTGCATCATAGGGCACACCTGTGTGCACCAGCAGCCTATTGGCTCTTACTTCCTGGTTCTGCCCTGGCTGGCTATTGGAGGCTCCTCCTATTTATACCTTCAGTCTGCCATCATTCCTTGCTGAGCATATTCATTGTGATGCCGTGCCTTGCCACATCCTTGTTCCAGAGACCTTATCTGCCTGTTAACCTCTTGTTGCCTGTACCCTGCTAGCACCTTGGACTCCGCTTCTCTCCAATTCTGATCCGGCTTGTATGACCATTCTCCTGTCTCCAGTCCTGACCTTGGCTAAGTACTCCAACGATCCAATATTCTATCCTGAACCTGGTTACGTACCCAGACTATCCGGTACTCTCCAATCCTGAACCTGGCTACGAACTACGACGATCCGCAACTCTCCGCTCCTGAACCTGGCATGTACCTTAACCATTCTCCAATCTGTAATCCTGACCTGGCTTGAATGACTACTCTACATCCTAGGCGCGCCCGTGTGGCTCTGGGTCGGCGTTATCCAATCCCCTACCTCAGCACCGCGGTCGCGCTTCGTTTGTGGTGAGCTATGCGTTACACATGCATACATACATACATACTGATGCAGCAGCCGTTATTCGAACACATCACGGCGCCAATTTTGAGGTCTCTGCTGTTCCCCATGCAGCATGAACGCGGCCAATCGCCCCAGGCACCCTCACTTATCGTGAATGATTTGTTTGAATTTCATGGATTCTGTTTCTTCGTTTGCAATAAAATGGATGCATTGTAATGTGTACAGTACTGTGCTACTGTGTCAATTTCATGTTTTTAAAAGCCAGAACACTAAAATTAGTTTTTCTGCTCTCGCATCATAGTGCGGGAAGGCTGGAATTCATCCTGCGGTTTCAAATCGGGATTCTGATGTACATGACGCGTGAAGTGTTCGAATAATGGCCGCTGCATCAGTACATATACACACACACACACACACACACACACACACACACTGACCCTGTATAGGCTGGAGTGTTGCAGATAGTATGCTTTCCAGCCCAAAGGGAGTTAATTTCACCTAGATAGACACAGGGCGCGGCCATTCTGAGAGAGACTGTTTTCCCCAGAGAAAAGGGGGAGGGTGAGAAAGTGCTCCCCAGCTAAGGAAGCTGGCAAAGTCCCCTAGACCCGCTGGACGGTGGTCGCAGAGTCTGCTGGGACTGACTGTGTCTTAATCCCAGGAAGGAAGCAATACTGCGCTGAAGCAGGGATATCCTATCCAGATCATTGCAGCTACAGAGAAAGGGTTTCCCTGAACTCTCGCAGGGTCCAGAGGGAATTACCTGGAGCCCCTACAGTAACAGACCAAGAGCTAAGTAATATATTGATGTACCTAAGACTGTTCATATGGGGTGCATATGATAGGGCCTGTTTTAGGCTGGGAACCAGTTTAGTTGGCCAGCACCAGTTAGAAAAGGACTGGAGTATGTTTAGTTGGTTTTCCCTAAAGGGACTAGGTGTTATTTTTAAGATTTGGAAGGAAGGTGGGCCTGTTGGTGTATAATTTAACCCGGTAAATAAATCCTGTGTAGAGAAATACCAGGTTTCCGGCCTTATTCTGGGACTAAAAAATACTGCAATGTGGTGTGGGCATCACAATATATAATCAAAAACAAATACTTGATACCGTTCTGTGGCTAATAACATTCTTTTATTTGTGCGAGCTTTTGAGATACGCTGATCTACTCTTCAAGCGTTGTTATAATGTATAAAGCAAGAAAAGATTTACTTTAAAATTGTTATCTGTTGATGAAACCTATCCCTCCCCCCTGTGCAGTATGCGATTTATGACTTAAGGTGTTAAATGGTCCCTGAATGTTTGTGATGAAAGAGTGTACACGTATGTGTGTGTGTAAATATACATTTATAAAGAGCCCACAGTGAATACAGCGCTTTACAAAAGGTGTGTGTGGATACCAATGGTGTTGGTGGGTGCTGAATTGTAAGAGGGTGTTGCATTACTATAAATGTGTGTGGATACTATGTAGTCCCTATTGGTTTATAGGCTTTACACTCTTCTGCTCCTCCTTACATCTCAGCCTCAATTTCTCGCTATGCCCCATCCCGACTCTTGCGTTCTTCTCAAAGATGTCTTTTCTCTACCCCTTTTGTATCTAAAGCCCTCTCCCACTGACTGACTACCGCTGGAATGCCATTCCTCTCAATATCCGAAAAGCACCCTCTCTATCAACCTTTAAGACTCAACTCAAAACACACCTGCTTAAAGAAGCATATGAGTAGCTCTTTGAGTAATAGTTTTACACTGTATACATAAGCCTTGGCCTCTTGCAGATGCACTTACCAGAATGCCCTCCTACAGTCTCTATACGTCCTTCCTACCAACCAATTAGATTGTAAGTTCTTCGGAGCAAGGACTCCCTTTCCAAAATGCTACTATTATTTCTGAAGCACTTCTCCCCTTTATGCGTTATTTATATTATTTGTTACCTATATGATTCTCATGTGTATTACTCCTGTGAAGCGCTATGTACATTAATGGTCCTATATAAATAAAGACATACAATACAATATTAATACGGTCTGCATTTTTTTCTCCCTCCCTCCCCCATCCTCTCCCTCATCCTTGATCTCATCATCCCTCCCCCTCATCACCATCAACTATCCCCCTCATCACCATAAGCTCTCCCCCTCATCATATCTCCCCCCCCCCCTTCTCCTGCATGCCTACCTGTGGTATTGGACAGGCGCGGAGAGATGGTACGCGGCGACAGTGGGTCCCGGTGTTAAAGGATAAGCCGGTAGAAGCATCAGCACTTGAAGGATAGCAGGATGGCACGAGGTGAGGAGCACGCTCTAGCAGTAGACACCCAAAGTAAGAAAGACTTCTGGGTCAGACTGCTGGGGTGCACTCCTCCTCTGCCATTCTGCTCTGCCTCTGTAACAAGTGCTGATTCTTCTACCGACCCTCTTTAAACACCGGGGCCCCACCACTGCCACATACCATCTCCCCCATCTGTTTCTACGGGGGGAGGGGAGAATAGGCCCACAAGAGCACGGGTCCCCGGGCTTTGCCCAGGCTATAGCTTCACCCCTGCATAAACATGCTCAATGAGCTGGAGGACAAAGGAATCATTTGTAGTATGGACCCAATAGTCGAGAAAGTTTGCCAGTCTGCACCCAATTGGCGTATGCATCCTAACTGGGGCTAGTACATTTTCAGGAGCACTGCTTCTTCATCCCACCTCCACTGAAGCTTGAATGGGCCGGGTTCTGAAGAAGGCTGCAACTGTCAGGGACGCCCATCCCAGTTTCTGTTTAATAGGGCTGCCTGGTCTGTAGGCTCAGGCCTCCTGAAAAAGACAACTTGACGGTCTCAGAAAGGATGTTCTAGACCTTTTTTGTTGTTGCAGCCAAATGATACCTTTTTAAATACCTGGCTGTCCTGCCTCCACGCTCCCCCAACATCCCATGTGATCAAAAGTTACGTCATTGGCCCTGCACGAATCCGGAAGCGATGTGAGGGCCCCACCCCTGTCGGGAGTGGGCAGGGCCTCTCTAGGATGCCTGGTGCAAGTGGTGGAGGCTGCGTTCCAGACCATCAGTGGACCAGCCCTGTGCCTGGCTTCTAATCCTTCTTCACAGCCAAAAGGCACCATGAAAGAGACCTTGGCAGTGTAGGTGGTTCGTCCTTTGTGGACAGCTTAAGAGCGCCAAGTTCGGGATAAAGCAGCTAAGCCTATTCACAATGCAATTAATCCAAAAAAATAAAATAAAATCGGTCCGTGATATATATCCTTCCCTTAGCTTGGGTAGGACAAGAATAACTTACCGGGGAACAGGCCACACCTGATTTATACCTGTGTCAGAATTCCTGTCCAAATAAACACACAATCCCAGCAAGCTCAATAACTCTTGTCCTACCCCAGCTAAGACTTGAAGAAACTGAAAAATCGGGGGAAAAAAGCATTCATATCTTCACATTGACCATATTGCAAATTTAAAAAGTGAAAAAAAGAAGAGTGCAAAGAAAATGTTCTAATTTATAACAACAAATTATTAAAATAAATCCTCACAAAATAAAATGTGTATTAGCTCTATGGAAGATGTCACCAGGCTCAGTGTCTGATGTCATCTCATGCAGTGGTCCGTTTAGTATCACTCCGCGTATATATGTTCCGGTGTGCGTTTCCTACTTTATGTGCATCTGTTTAAAATGCAACTCTGTTCACAGAGGCATTGTTTTGAGCAATGTGTATATATTGTTTGCAAACACGTAGCTAGTTTTGCATGGTCTTGTACCCACTAGCTGCTTAGAGCTTTGAGTGACAGCGATTGTGTTTGTGCAGTCCCACATAGCAAGCAAAATAAACTTTATTTTTTTAAAGAGAAACTTATCAATGCAATGGACCTTTTTACAGGGATCTATTCCTCTTAGAGTATGTACCAGTGTTGATTCCGCAGTAGACTGACACCCAACTGGCTGTACAATTTTTTTTGCATGGGGTGTGGGTGGGAGGAAATTCCGCCCAAAGCACACACCCACAGATACACCCTTGCCTGTGAAACATTACAAACAAAAGATTTTGATTATGGCCATGCAAGTAATCATAGTTAGTTGTCACTGCCAAATATGTTCACAGGGGCTCGCTTTCTGTAGCAGATCTTGTACAGATTAACCAGGAAAGGGAAGTGCAAAGCCAATGGAACGTTGTAGGGGCTGTTACTGCACATGACACTACAGTATATGACTCATCCATATGACGAAGATCATGGTTAAGCATTGTGAAGATAGTAGCACATTACAAACACGGCACATAAGGGAATGAAGATTAAAATAAAGACAAAAAAAAAACTAAAGGAACACCACAAAATGTAGTATTCATAGTTCATTCATACTGTATGCAAGACACAGATGTAGCAGACGTTATCACCGCTGTTATCATGAGTTAAAGCACACGTGCGTTATCGCCTTAACGGTTGTTTTCAACAGCACTTCTGTTACAAAACATGCCAGCGGTCATGCAAACACATTGCGTTAATGGGTGCAATAACATCTTCTAGATCTGTATACAAAAACACACAGTTCTACTGGACCCCTCAGATATTCAGGGATGTTAGTTTTGACCTTTCAGTGCAATGAAAAATAGTAACACCATACAAAACCATCAAATAAAGACAACATATATTTCATGTTTTTGTTCGTAATCATGTTACAGTAAACATGAGGAAATGAACATTTTAGGGTTGCCAGGAGTCCAGTATTGAACTGGACTGTCCTGTATTTGGACACTGTCCAGTAAAAAATTAGAGGTAATATTGGACATGTATATGTCCGTATTACGTCTCTGGACATAGTGACCTGACTGGCTTGGGGGTCTGCGGGATTTCCCTGAGCAGGGCTGTTGCTAGGGGGCTAGGCAGCTTCCTCAATACTGATTGGCTGCATTACCCAGCTGCAGACAATCTGGATTAGGTGTCAGGAGCCTGGAGGTGGGGCCAAGGAGAGGATAAAACCTCATGGATCGGTGAGAGAGGTGTGTGTGTGTATGTATGTGTATGTCGCTGTCTGTCTCGAGCACGCCGCAACTTTCACCATTGTGTCCAGTATTTTTGGAGAAGCCACCTGGCAACCATACTTGTATTTCACTAAATGTTATATGAGGAAGGGGCAGATACATAAAAAAATAATAATAATATTATTATATATACACATCTATACACACACACTAAAAAAACAAAAAAGGTACAGCACGGCCTCCATAGTGTAAAAAGTACAAGGTTTTAATATCACAAGCTAAAATCAGGTCACTTACAACAGATCAACATTGGAAGTAAACATCAGGCTGCCCATTATGCATCCGCCGGTATGGGGCTCTCAATCTCGTGGCTGGAGTCGTCTAATTTCCATCCGCTCTACAGCCAGGTACCTCCAATAGTGTGCGTCCACACAGCGGTCCCCCGGCAAAGCGGTTACTCTCCACAACGATAGCGCTTCTCCTTGCACATTTTGTCGTTTAGGTCAATGGCGACTTCTTCAGAACCTCTGAAGAAGTCGCCATTGACTTAAGCGACGAAACTCCTAAGGAGAAGCGCTATCGGTTGTGCCAGGAGCCTGTCATATTGTGTCTCGACATCACGGAGGGGAGCTGTAGGACTTGTGGAGTGTAACCGCTTTGCCGGGGGACCGCTGTGTGGACGTACACTATTGGAGGTATCCGGCTGTAGAGCGAAAGGAAATTAGACTACTCCAGCCACGAGATTGAGAACCCAATACTGGCGGACGCATAACGGGCAGCCTGATGTTTACATCCAATGCGCATATTCGATTGATCTGTAGTAAGTGACCTGATTTTAGCTTGTAATATTAAAACCTTTAGCAAGACAGGAGAGGGTTAAAGAGTAACCCAAAAGAATTCCTATTTGCACTCCCCTATACTATTAAATGGCTAGGAAGAATTCAATCCCTGGGTAAAAAACCATACACCATTTAGTGAATCACAGTTAAAACTATTTGAACTATTTCTGGGTATGCACCTTAACCCTGGCTGTGCTCAAAGCTGTGACCATGCAGCAAACTTAAGCCTATAGGGAACCATGTTAAAAATGGTTTTTGAGGTAAAAAGTGACACTGTGTGCTCATTTGCATGTCATTTCCCAGAATCCCTTGCTGCAGTGGAAGTGCTGTATGCTGGGTGATGATGGGGAAAGGCGGGGTTGCAGACCTGCCTAAGACATGCAGATGAGCATACAGTTGTATTTGCATATTTGCTTTCCTGTGGAGGGTTTTTGTCACTTTTTTTAGTCACCATAACTTAACTCAGTATTATGGTATAGCCTATCCCATAGCCTCTCATGCATACCCAGTTAAAATCAACCCCACACTGATGAGACCCATCAAGGTCGAAACAGCTGTCTGTGGGTGGTTTTCTGGGGATGCACCTTAACCCTGGCTGTGCTCAAAGCTGTGACCATGCAGCAAGCTTAAGCCTATAGGGAACCATGTTAAAAATGGTTTTTGAGGCAAAAAGTGACACTGTGTGCTCATTTGCATGACCTGCCTAAAACATGCAGATGAGCATACAGTTGTATTTGCATATATATATATATATATATATATATATATATATATATATATATATATATATATATATATCTCTATCGTGTTATTTTTCATTCATCTTGCAACTATAAATGTTTGACAATTTTTTTCATTAAAACACTGAATTATATCAATAGAACCTGCATAGTCCCTTACTATTTAAAATCAAAGGCACTTAACATATATAGCATGTGCTAATGGTCAATAATTTACATTATTGTACTGGACATATACAGGTGAAAAAAATAAATTTTACTGTTGGTGCTCACTGAAGAAGAGGAAGACAAGGAGGACGAGGACGGCCTTCATCCTGGCAGGGGTAAGTAGAACTTTAATTTATTATAGGCTGGTTGGGTAATGTTTTGGTTATGTGTTATTGTTTAATGCAAGAAACAAAGAAGTCCAGAGCAACATCAAATGTGACAAAAAAAATACACAGTGAAATACCTACTGCTGCGGCCGAGTTTATTCGAGCATTTGCCCGTTCTCGGCCGCAGCAGTAACCTGGCGCGCGCCAGAGGGTGCCAGGCGCGCGCCGAAGACACGGAGTAGCGCCCTCCGATCGGAGCTTTCTCCCTCCCGCTGCCGGGTCCGCCGGGTCCCCCGGAACCCCCTGCCGCCGTCCCCCACATCGCGGGACACCAGGGCTCCCTCGGGGAGCCCTGGACGCGCGTGCAGGGGGCGCAGGCACCCGATGACGCGTGACCGCACGCCGAGGGAGTGTGGCTAGCATGCCGGGGCATCCCCAGGCTTGCGGAGCTAGCCGCACTCAAATAAAATGTGCCGCCTCTGTATGTATCTCTTGAAAAAAGGGTAATTTAGTTAACCCTTTGGCCAAAGCGTATAAGCCTGCGAGCCACTTTCAAGGCATGATCATAATCCTTATTTACCTCTATAATTAGAGGAAGGATGGTCCTGGCAGTCAACCTGTTGCAACCAGCTGCATGAAAAGAAAACCTGCTTACATAGACATTGGGGTGGGGCGAGCTTTAAACCCTGGGTGGGAGGAGTCACTAACCTCCAAAACAGCCGAGACCAGCTGGACAAAGTAAACACACAGATACCTAGAAAGCTCTCAG
This sequence comes from Ascaphus truei, assembly GCF_040206685.1. NCBI lineage: Eukaryota > Metazoa > Chordata > Amphibia > Anura > Ascaphidae > Ascaphus > Ascaphus truei. The sequence goes on along the minus strand of NC_134485.1, from coordinate 122,040,974 downwards.
TTTCTGAGTGCTTGCTGGGTATCTGTGTGTTTGTTTACTTTGTCCAACTAGTGCGACAGGTTCAATGCCAGGACCGTCCTTCCACTATTTATAGAGGTAAATAAGGATTTTAATCAGTTAGAGTTAGGACCTGCGATATTATGGTCATGCCTTGAAAGTGGCTCGCAGGCTTATACGCTTTGGCCAAAGGGTTAACTAAATTACCCTTTTTCAAGAGATGTATAGGTATTTCACTGTGTATTTTTGTCACATTGGATGTTGCTCTGGACTTCTTTGTTTCTTGTATTATATAATTAGCCACACCCAGTAGCACTCCTTTTGATACACACACACACACACACACACACACACACATATACATACATACATGTCATTTTGGGGGGTTTCTGAGAGCTTGCTGATATCTGTGTGTTTATTGTTTAATTGGCAAAAGCGCTATTATCCAGATATGGATAATAGGGATTTTGCCCATTACTGTACTGTATGTGTTGGGGGTTGTTCAATGTATTGTATTGATGTTTGTATTGTAATGTTTTTTGGGGGCAGAGGAGGTGGGTGAAGGGGGTAGTTGCCCTAGGGAGGGTGGTTAGGCCTCTCCCGTGGGTAGTGGGAGGGGATAACCCTTTCATTACCATAGCAGTTACTAGCGCTAAGGAATGAAGGGGTTAACCCCTCCCGCAACTTTTCAGGTAGGCCAAACCATGCACCCTGGGGCAACTACCCCCTTCACTCACCCCCTCCACCCCCAATAAACCAGCTAGTCTTGCTTAACCTTTCATTGTCTTAGCGGTTAGCCGCTAAGGTAATGAAGCTGCTTTTATTTTATTTTGTTAACATATTATTGTAGCAGGAGTCTCCGGAGCTGAACCGCATTGATTTCAGGTCTGGGGACACCCTGCTTACCGAGTTACAGGCCCCATTATGGGGTGCCAGTATCACTCTGCTTTGTTTAAATCTCCCGATCACGTGGGCCGTGAGGCGGGAGAATTTTAACATGGCTGCTGGGATACCGGCACCCCATAACGGGGCCTGTAACTTGGGAAGTAGGGTGTCCCCAGGCCTGAAATCAATGCGGTTCAGCTCCAGAGACCCCTGCTACAATATGTTATTAAAATAAATAAAAATCCTGCTATCGCCTGTTAGAGACGTGCAGGTAGACTTACTGATTGTATTGTATTGTATTGTATGTCTTTATTTATATAGCGCCATTAGTGTACATAGCGCTTCACAGTAGTAATACATGTGGTAATCAAATAAATAACAGATAATATAAATAACAGATCATGGGAATAAGTGCTTTAGACATAAAAGTAACATTTCGGAAGAGGAGTCCCTGCCCCGAGGAGCTTACAGTCTAATTGGTAGGTAGGGAGAACGTACAGAGACAGTAGGAGGGAGTTCTGGTAAGTGCATCTGCAGGGGGCCAAGCATTATGTATCGTGTTTAGAATATCCACAGTGCTATTGATATGCTTCTTTAAGCAAGTGTGTCTTAAGGTGGGTCTTAAAGGTGGATAGAGAGGGTGCTAGTCGGGTACTGAGGGGAAGGGCATTCCAGAGGTGTGGGGCAGTCAGTGAAAAAGGTTTAAGGCGGGAGAGGGCTTTAGATACAAAGGGGGTAGAAAGAAGACATCCTTGAGAAGAACGCAAGAGTCTGGATGGTGCATACCGAGAAATTAGGGATGAGATGTAAGGAGGGGCAGAAGAATGTAAAGCTTTAAAAGTGAGGAGAAGAATGGAGTGTGAGATGCGGGATTTGATCGGAAGCCAGGAGAGGGATTTCATGAGGGGAGATGCTGAGACAGATCTAGGAAAGAGTAGAGTGATTCTGGCAGCAGCATTTAGGATAGATTGTAGGGGAGACAGGTGAGAGGCAGGAAGGCCGGACAGCAGGAGGTTACAGTAATCAAGACGGGAGAGAATGAGGGCCTGAGTCAGAGTTTTAGCAGTCGAAAAACAGAGTCTCTCTCTCTCTCTCTTACGGCGCGTCTCTTACAGACAGGTGGAACCCGGTAAGATTCACACAGCGCGAGTCCCATTAAAATGGAGGGACCCCGCTTGTGTTAATCCGATGGTCCATTCCAGCTGCTCTGGACTCTCTAGCTGAGTGTCCGCGAGATTGTCATGGATTTTCCTCGGACAGCGGTTCAGAACCAGCAGTTGCACCTATACGCAGAAAACATTAGCGTGTTATTGTTTGGGGGCTTAAAATATAGCCTCCTTAGCATTTGTTTGTCTGCAAGTCTACTGAAGAATTAAGTGCCAATTAAATCCTGTACAAACTATTTCTTGGATTACAATGAAACTAACAAACCAATTCAGCAATTACACTAGAGAGCAAAATACAGTATGTTGTATCGTTTAACTTATACACATTTGGTACCTGCTTAAAATATACAACATTATATTTAAGTTGTTTACAAAACCAGGCAAAAAGGTATTACAAAGTCCTTTTTTTCCCCCATAACAACTTTAAATTATGGCTTTGAATGCAGTGAAAAAAAGAACGTGATTTACATAGGATCAGTTTAACAGCCAAGAAAAGAAACTTTGCATGTCAGTCATTTTGTGGTAATTATCACTTGTGAGGCAATTAAAAAATCCTTTCCAAAAAATTAAACCCATCTTAGGGTTCAGCGGTCCCACTGCCTGCCATTGAAACTTGAAGGCCAAAGAAGTCTTGTGCCTGATAAAGTAGACTGAATGAACAATCTCTGGGAATTATCCAGGCCACAGTTGTAGCCGTTCCACAATAACACATTCACTGGAATGTAATTATCGCCACTACATGAAGAATCCCGTGTGTACTACAGAAGTTTTATGTAGGAAAAAAATCCGTTCTCTATTTTGTTACAAAAAGAAACCTTACAAATACATTGATTTTCTCTTTCCAAATTCTGCATCAAACCTCCTGAATCTTGGGTCTCTTACTGGTAAATAAAACTGCCAGTCAGGAGCCCAGTAAATAAAACTGCACTTGCTATGTGGGAGTCCCGTATACCACACTGCTTACTATACATTAGCCCAGTATACAACACTTCTAACTAGCCACTAGCCCAGTATACCACACCGCTTAAATTACAGGAGTCAAGAATACCACTACACTTCCTATACGGTAGCTCAGTATATCACACCACTTTCTATACAGAAGCCCAGTATACCATACCACATACTATACAGTAGCCCAGTGTAACAACCCTACCTCCCATAATGTTACACTTGACTTTTAAATAAATGTAAGTCCATATTCAGCTCAAAGTTTCAAAAAAAAGTTATTAAAATCTGTAAAAGGATATTCAATGATTCAAAGATCTGCAATGGTAAACTGTTCCTACGGCACTGTTTGTTAGATTTTAAATATTTAGCATTGTTTTTTGTACCCCCTAATATTTTATGGTTAGCCCTAAATAGCACACAACGGTTGTTTACAAACATCATTATTGGATGCTTGGAACAGTTTGAGTTATTCTGCATTGGAGTAAGAGAAAGAAACTATGGATGCCGTTTTAAGGTTAGTGGCAGGAAATAATACGTTATTTAAGTCATACTTAAATATGCAGCCACCCGTATTAGATCACTTGACTTGAAAAATCTGAGGCAATCTCCCAATAAATTGCAACATTTCTGTGAGATTTCTGCTGCCAGACTAATGGCCCATCGGATTAACACAGCGGGGGGTCCCTGCAGTTCCATTCAAACTGAATGGGACTGCAGGGACACCTGCTGTGTTAATCCGATGGGCCATTAGTCTGGCAGCAGAATCTCACAGAAATGTTGAGGCATTTACTGTGAGATGCCTTAGTTTTTACCCAGGCAAGTGATCGGATACTGGTGGCTGCATCTGTAACTCTGGCGTTGCTCCCATCGCTGGAGAGGAGCGAAGAGAGCCATTGACTTGTATACCTTCAAATAGATTAACCTATACTCCACATATGGAGATACCTATGAACACACCTGAGATACCAGGAAAATATGCCAATTGAAATATATTTGACATATTTCTATTGGCATACAGTATTTACAAGATATCTCCCCAGGTTAATATATTTGGAGGTATACAGTAAAAGTCAAGAGGTATTTTCCTAAACTGGTCTGTCTGTCTCCTCTAAAAGCAATACTGAATTATTCCACTAGAGGGCAATCACTTTGTTAATAGACTTTTTACAGGCTGAACATTCTTAAATATGTGCAAATAACAACATTCATATATTTAATTAAAGGCACAGCATAAAATACACTCAGATCTACAGTACTTTAAAACATCAATCATTTTCAAGCTAACAAAGGAAATTAAGAACTTAAAATCTGATTAAAAAAAACTAGACAAAATAACATTTTAAATGAATGATTTGCGAACATTATTTGTTAATAGCAAGTTGTAAAATATCTAACCGTCTTCTTCCCAGAAACATATTTAGAGTTAAATAATCACAAATGAGTTGAGCTTGCATGTTTCTTTATTTTCACTTTATCACATGTTCTAGTTGTTTTTTGTTAGTGGATTTCCACTAATGTAAAGCAAAAATCAGTTAAGAAAGGTGTGCACAGAGTGCCTGCAATGTCTAGAAAGCTGCAACTGTGAAATTGATTTATGGATTCGTGTCCAGACAGTATTTAACATGAAGTAAAATTTTAGGAAGAATCAAAAGAATGCATGTAAATAAAAAGGTTTATGTGCTAAACGTAGAGGAGCTATGAAACATTGCAATAATACTGAGCCGGGGGGAAAAGCATCAGTACAGATGGCTTCACTCCTACCTGTGTTCTTAAGTATCTTCACAGTGGGCTGCATGATTACTCATCATCAGCTGATAACCTGACTAATGCCTTAAGAATCAGCTGACCATCCTTGCTAGATGGCCTCAGTTTAACTGCTGGTCTCCATAGTACAGTACTTTGTCATGTGAACTACAACACAACCAGCTGTCAATGCTTTAAAAAAAAAAAAAAGAAGAAGAGGGGAAATGGGCCCCTCTGTTCCCACCCCTTCCTTCTTCCTCTCATTTTTCTCTCTCGCCCCCCACTCCCCCTCCCTTTCATTCTCTCTGTAGCTCATTCAACTGTCAATCTGATTGGGGGGGGGAGGAAGGTCTACTCTGATGGAGCTTATGTACTACAGTATACAAGCCTGAACAATTACTGAGTGTGTATACATATAGATTTTTTTTTTTTTGCCTTTATATTAAAGATCACAACTGTGGTTGGTTAAAAAAAAATAAAGAGGGTGGTGGTTAGTTATGAGGAGTAGAAACAGAAAAGGAACCACATTCCTCAACTCTCAGTCAGCCCTGGCAGGCTATGAGGTATTTTCAGTCACAGTACATAAATGCATTAGTCAGACCCTGAGACCACACACTCTGTACCACTACCATACTCACAAAGCACAGTCCAACGTAAGCAGTAACACAAATGGAGAAAGGGTCTTTTCTTTTTCTGCAGTCAAACTGCTAGGTTAGAAAATGGTAAATCTCAATAACAAAATACAAGTATCTAAAGCCCACTTTAGCTTTGCAGAAGTAACGTTGTATTTCTAGGATGGCGAGATACATGTACAATCTAAATAACTAACACCCATCTTGTTTGTTAAAGGAAACACAAGCCCATAAAAAAAAAAAAAAAAAAAAAAAAAAAAACCTAAAAGTAAAGCTCTATGATTCATCATCTCCCAGACAACATTATTTTTCGTTCTCAAACCTTTTGTTGTGTCCCTCCGTGTTTTATTGATATTCTTCACAAAGGGATCCAGCGGATGTTTTTTCAGTCATGCAAGTTCACCCGATTCTGTGTAAAACAGGAAAAATAAATTTAAAATGGTAGCAATAAACAAATAACAATACAAAAGATTATTGTTAAAAGTAGTAAAATAATAATAATTAAATCCAAATGTTGTAATGCTTCCTGCAGCTGTGTGCTTATTCTACTCATATCGCCTCATACCTTCAGGCTATGTTACAGGACTCATACTGGTTTCAGAGGAAATGCCACTTTTTATCAAGCCTTTTAGGTAGTACTTAAACACATGCTGCTGCGCATTCATAACACAACCACAGCCCCCACTAATCTACAGCTTTGAATTCCCCACTGTCAGAAAGATTTAAGTAAGATGGCAGTGGGAAAACCTACTATGTGCACTGGAAGTTCTGGTGAGGAAAGTCCTTGCTTGAAGTACAAATGTCTGATATTAGATATCACAAAGAAACTTTTATTTCTGCGTACTCGTGACTCATATTTAAAGCCCCTGTGGGTTCTGTGGTGAGATTGTACTCTATGCAACAACACAAAAAGTACTATTTAAAAACAGTAGAGGCATACCTCAGCTAAGAAAGTTTGTGGAAACAAAAGAAAAAGAGAAATCCATTGCTTATATAGTAGCTATCCAATGTTTATTCAGTTTATGTAATAAGACATGTATTTGCTTTGTTAGTAGATTTGCTTTAGTTGTGAGTTGAATCATCTGAACAGAAACTTGAAGGAAAGATATAATAGTGAGCTATTTCAGAAAAGGTGGGGGAAGAAGATTAAGTTTACTATAGATTTTCATTTTGATGAAGAGTAAATAAAAATACCACTTGTGAGAACATGCACATCCCAGACAGGTCTGCAACCTTGCTTTTCACCATTATCTCAGCATACAGTGCTTCCACTGCAGCCAGGGATTCTGGGAAATTACATGCAAATGAGCACAGTGTCACCTTTTGCTTCAAATCCATTTTAACATGGAGCCCTATAAGCTTTTGATGTAGAAATTAAATTCCAGAAAATAGTGGTTTAATAAATTCCTTTAAAAAAAAAAAAGAGAAGGATATCCAACCATATGGTATTAGAATATGTATACACAAATCCATGCGAAGCAGGTAATTTAATAAATTAAACACCAAGCATACTATGTATCAGTCAGCCTTAGACACATACAAATGTAGCATGACTCATTGTCTCAAGAGCCGCGGCTTGAAAACGCAAAAAGCTGAGGCTCTGGAGACATTGCCTATAGCGACATAGCTGCAGGGGGGTCAATGCTTCTATATCAGACCCTATACAGTTATAATACTCTGGTGCAAGGACACTAGCGCAGTCGCACAGATTTCCCCGTGCCGGACACCATAAGGGCTACTACATCTAAATTAAGTCATAGCAATATATAAATATAGGAAGTGTAATATTGGAACTGCGCTCAACCAATCATAGGTGATATCAGTGTTAACCCAAACACAGAAGAGCAAATACAATGTAGATAATTTCTACAAAATACAGGTAGAAGTGTTACTATAATACAAAAAACAGGGACAAGAATATTATACAAAGTCCAGAAAATTACAAATGTATCACAATGTCAAAAACAGGAGGCAAAAATATAGCAACTAATATTTAGATGAAGCAATGTCCTATGAATGTCATGTGCTGTATAAGATGTCCTCATGCAGCTCAGACTCCTGAATGATAACACTACCTATAAGAAACTATCAAGTAATCCTACCAACGAATTCTTGAGAGAAATAGAAACAGTTTCTAAGTGCAGCTAAACGCAATTCTATACTTAATGACCATGAATAACAGCATGTGTTTGTTACTTATCCTACAGTTGCAACATTCTACCACTTACTGAATATACATTCAAATCTAGACGTACCACGCGGAAGACCTATTACTGTATATCCGGAATTGATTCGCTTACGACAGATCTTTCGGAATATGTGGATGTGTTTCTTCAAAAAATGGTCATTAAGTTGAAATAATCTCAGACTCTATACAATTACTAACAACTATTCACTGGAAAAAGTCCTAGATTCTCGTCACGTGATGTTCAGGCACTGTATACCTATAAAGACCAGGTATAGAAGCCATTAAATATTTCTTTAGAAAAAGATGATTTTATTCCAGCAAACCAGAAGATTTTTTTATTGCCAATACTATTTTATATATCCTCACATACAATTATTTTTCTTTTTTTTGAGGACAACTATGTTTTACAAATATGTGGGACAGCTATGGGGACCAAATTTGCCACTAACTAAGCAAATATTTTTATGGGCTTCTGGGAAGATTTTATCTATAATCTTATTTAATGGTAGTCTTGATTTATTCTTGATCTAACAACTCTTTGGGTCTTAATTTAACTTTCAAAACGAGTTTGAAAGAAATCAAGTTTTTAGACCTATGGTTATTCATAGAAAATGATACCATCCATACAAAAACCACACAGAAAGCTGGTCTAATGTAACGGCTTCTTGGATACAAGAAGTAACCATCACCCTAAATGGTTAAAAAAAACATTCTACTTGGCCAGTTCCAATGATTTTGATAAAACTATCGAAATCCAGTGATTGAGTTTGAAAATCACTGTAATTGAAGAACAGACTCTTGGATAAAATATATAACAGGTATGTGTTAGAGAAGACTCTCTATAGCTACCAATGCAGATATAGTAGGAGTCTTTTATGATCTCCTAATAAGGATCTCAGAAGAACTACCAATAGGAAAACATTTGACATTTCAAAAGAAACTGTGAAATTCATTACAAAATTGTATTCTTCAGCTGCTGATCTAAACTAAATTCGGAATGTTCTTACTGCCAATCCTTTATTAGATTCTACTTTACCGCCCAGTATAATCTACAAAAAGAATAGAAAGACTGTACTGGCTCCGACAGTCCTAAGAAATATTGGAGATAGAGATGCACAAACCTGGCTGAACACAAAACCTCAGTGTTGTTATAAATGTGGTCTGAAAAGATGTATTACTTGTTCAGTTATAGATACAAGAAATAATAACGTTTTTATATCATCTCAAACGAAGCTAGAATACCGTACAAAAGAACGCATTAACTGTAACACACAATTTGTGGTGTTTTTAATAAAATGCTCCTGCAAAAAACAGTAGGAGGGACATAAGATCAGACCACTGAAAACACTTTCTGGAACATACTGTAGGAGGAATATTCTGGCTTGTTTTCTAACGGCATGGACTGGTGAAGACACATTTTAGAACATCAGAATAAAGAAACTACAGGGTTAGAAATTAGGGGGATTGAACTAAGCAATTCAGATGAGAGGAGGTGATCGATTACTTCAATTGTGCAAGAGAGAGTCCTATTGGATACACTAATTGAAGTATTTTCAACCATATGGACTCAATCTAGATATAGATTTGGCTGGCTTTCTAGAAATATTGTTTTAATTATCACTTTTAAGTACCATTTTTGAATCACCCTGCACAGCAGTGCCTACGAGTATGGAAACCCACAGGACCTTGGTGGTTACAGAGCAACACAGATTTCTCTTTACAGATCAGCATATGCAACTTCTTACATTATTTTTTTATCTTTTTATTCAAGTGCTTGATTAAATTATGAAAAATATATTGCATCATGAGGTGTCTCTCTGTTGTGCTTCTTTTCTGGATGATATATAGATATACACATACACCTATCTATATCATAACAGAAGCACCAGGGGTGATTCTTTTACTAGCACAAGACAAAGAATATGATGGGGAAAAAAGGATTTATATTATTCGATTTGGCTACTTAGCCTAATGTTTCGTTCCCCAGTGGTTCAGCTAGTCACTTTCTCAAATCTAAAATATGCACTCACAAGTGTACAATGTGCATATCAGCTGATGAAATGGGAGACACCAAACGCATAGAGAGGCGAGCGACTTACAGTAGTAATGCCTGAGACGTAAACATGCAGGTCTAGCCAGACGACTGCTGTGAGGAATGGAGCAACTGCGTCTATGAGAGATGTTCCTTGTCGAAATTAGTCGATGTGCGCATTGTATATATTCACTTATGAGTGTCCATTTGATACTTTAAAGCACTAAATCTTTAAAATAAAAAGTGCTTAATTGATAGATTTTATATTTCCTAAGCACCCTTGAGGATTCAAGAAGAAAAACATTGAAATGAGGCAACATTTGGTAAACAATGTTTTTACCATGGTGTTTCATAATTTGGTACCAACAGGTGCATTTAGTTTTAAAAGGGAAGGTCCCTAGTCATAATACAATGAGGCCATCCCCCTGCGGGGGGGAAGAGTGGATGGGGATGGAGAGAGAGAGGGGGAGAGAGATACCAGCAATGTTTATAAACTGTTAATGAGGAAAGCTCAAGAAAGAGTGTACGCGTATTAGATTATAGTGTTTAATTATTTAATTTTTTCCTGGTGCGGCCCGAGTCTTGCAGTCAGATCAAAGAATTGGCCCCATAACTATTCTGAGTTTGACGGGACTGCTATAAAGGTTGACAACACAAAACAAAATCAGAGCAAGATGCAATTTCTCTGCAGAATCAAGAGCATAAACAGGTACAAGTCTAACAAGGTTTAATACAGATGTAGCCAGTTCCCCTTTCGGTCTCCCGATATTGCGCCTCTCCCCTACCTACCTCCACTGCTGCAGGGGTTAGTGTTGGTGGCAACAGGTTTGCCAGAAGCTCCGGCGGCCCTTTCTGCAGGGCGCCACCATCTTGGGCCAGGTTGCGCATACGCGAGGAGCGCCAGGAGTCACGGTGGCCAGTTGAGGGTTGCACATACGTAGTGTACAGCGCACACGCGGCGGCCCATAGGCAAAGGTTCCATGGGGACTACAAGCCCCATAGTGCTTAGGGGCGGGAGTAACGTGATGCCATGGAGCCAATCGGGTGGCTAGGTCTCCTGCAATGGGAGATAGTGGTTTCGCGCGCTGGACGAGGCGGGGTCAGTCAGAGCTGGAGTAAGATGTGTGTGTGCAGGGGTCTGTGACCCTCTGCACTAGGCCAGATTCCCCCTAGGCCATAGCTAGGCCCGACTCACAGTATTAGCTTGTGGAAGCTACAGGGATAGGCCCTTAGAAAGGAACCTTGCCCCTTCGCTAGTTATAAGTCAGGGACACAGTTGTTACGTTGAGTGATTCTGGCACTGGTGGTCTGAGACTAGACTACTGAGCTGAATCAGAGACTATTCTCACGGTGGGACACTCCAGCAGGCTACCATCCCACGCAGAGGATGACGCACCATGGAGGACATCGCTGGATCGCGGATCCCTTATGATCCTTGTCGGCGCGCCCGGCAGGTACCATTACAGAAAGTGCACCAACTCTAGCTACATTCAAATTAGTGGGCTGTGCGGTCACACATTGTGGGTTTGGGTGTGAACATTGTGGGACATTGAGGGACTGGGATTCTCAGGACACAGTGTGGGTTACTCATTGGTGGGATACAGCCATGTGAGGTGCGTGGGTAGTTGTACATTTAGTCCTATAGAGTATAGATGTTATAGAGTGTAAGAGATATGCGTGCTGGACTGTGTGTTCATTGTTTGGGTCATATGAGGGGCTCCTCCCACTACATTGGGATCCTTCTCAGGTGGAGGCGCTGCACCAAAGTTGTAAGTATATCACCCCAGGCTCTCCGTGGTGGAGGCTTAGGCCCCTGTGAGCCAGCAGGTGAAAGAGCAGCACCAGTAGCCATCTTGTTTAGGGGAAAACAGGGCTACATTTGGAGGCGCTGCTGAGATTCAGACCTGGGGTGCCTGAACTCAGTGAAATCATGTCACTCACTCATTACCCTCACGCCAGGAGGTGTACGAGTGGGCAGTAAAAAGGCAAGTCATGCCCTTACAAACGCTTGCTGTGGGACAAGTCCCAGCTAACACCTCCTCTTACGATACATGTTTGCTGCTGGGTCAGTACCCAGGCTTATGAGAGGCCAAAATCCTAGGCCGCCGCAAACACCGATGGGGTTCAGTGTTCCGTGTTAGTAAGTGGGGACAAGACTTACCAGAGGAAGGAGGTCCCTCCAATTTATGGCTACCGGGGTACTCAGTCAAGGGTGCCCATTATCTACCCCAAAATGGCGGTAAAGTTGGAACCCCGTAGTCCTGGCACGGATTTGCAGGAGATTGCTATGCGACTGTCCTCCTTGCCCCCAGAGAGTCTGAGCAGAGACGACGCTAGTGTCATACCCTGCTCCAACTACAGTTCCAGTATAGGCAGCCCTAGCCCCCGCCGGGCGGGTGACATACAAATGTTGGCTCAGGCCATACTGGCCACTAAGGCCATACTGAGCCACTAAGAATGAACCCCCTCCGCCACAACCGTATCGCAAGTTGAAACTCTTTTCAGGCATCAAACCTACACCTGCCGGTGAAGAGACCTTCGATGCCTGGAAGGACTACACCTTACAGGTCCTCGAGGAATGGTCCTGTCCAGACACGGTGAAATGACAAAGGATAATGGAGTTCTTGCGGCCCCCTGGTAAAGATGGTAAAGATGTACCGAGTCCCGCATATACGGTGTAGAAGATGATGAAAGTGAGCTATGGTCCAAATACTATCATCTTCGTCAGAAAGAGGACGACCTATCTGATTTCATCCAACGGATCCAGCTGATATTGTGGGACTTACGTTCACGCCAGATCATCAAGGCCTCTGAAGTGAATGAATATCGACGGAAACAATTTCTGCGAGGGGCCATCCCCACCAATCATATCGTTGTAATGATCCGGTGTTCTCTACTACAAGGAGAGCCGCGTACGCTGTAAAACCTACTGGGCGTGGTGAAGGGGCATGAGGCTTACACTTGATTGCACCTCCCCAAAAGACCAAAGAACCCACAATGATGAGACCAAGGAGGCCACGGCTCCGAAAGATAAGGGAGCAAAAAGGTGAGAAGGATAGTCCTGCTACCAAAGTGCCCGAGGCTACTCAAGACCCAGGACAGCTCGGCTCCTTGGTCCAAGCATCATTGCTACAATTGTGGCCAGAGTGGACATTTCACCAGGACCTGCACGAAACCCAAGAAATCCCCCACGGGAGCCGGATCTCTCACGTACGAGTACAACAATCCCTCTCAACTATCCCGGAACTGCCAGAAGAGGAGGGAGACGAGTCCAAGGCCGGGATTGATGCAGTTTCCCCACCAGACACCTACAGCAGGATAGGGCCCATCGTGATCATAAGAGTTGTCGTGGAGGGTATATATTCCTCAACCTTGCTGGATACTGGCTCCCAGGTGACCATTATCTACCGCTCCTTCTATGACCAGCACCTTCAACATCTTCCTCTGCAGTCGGCCGAGAAGATGAAGTTGTGGGGCCTCAGTCAAGAGAACTACCCCATCGACGGAGTGGTGGCTGTTCGAATCAACATAGTACAGTTGAATACTAATCGGACGCATCCGATGGAAGTGGAGGCTCTCATCTGCCCCGAGTGTACCCAAAATTTTAGGGACAAATGCTGACGTGGTACGGTCTGTGATCCGGGCCTATCTGCATGAAGCGGGCGAGCTTCCTCTATCCGCGTTAAGAATTTATCTAAAAAAATGAGTGCTATCGAGTTGAGGTGCAGGAAGAATGTGGAGAGAGCTTCAACTTGGAGAAAGGGTTGATAGAGATTCCACCGTGGCGAGTGAGGCATATGACCGTCGTGGTCAAGTACTTGGGCCACGACAAAGCTGACATGTATTTCTCTCGAAACCACCCCTGCTGACGATCTCAAGAAAGGATACAAGATGATACCGAAATAAGTGAATGGACCACTACCATCCCCGAGAAGATAACGGTGTCCTAGACATAGGACAAAACGCGTCAGAGTGTTCACAGTCTCTGTGGATGTCTTTTTCTTTTGATTAAATAAAGTTTTTATTTTTATGCACTTGGTTGTTTTTTTCGGAAGAGCAGTGACCGCCGAGTTCTCCCACTTCCCTCATTCAAAAAAATGCCCCGCACCTGGTGCCGTTTAAATTTGGACAGACTGGAAAGGAAGCCGTGAAAACTATAGCTCACGTGAATGCGGCGACCACGCAAGAAGAGTCTGACGGGATGCACTTCAACGACTCGACCCTGTCTGAAGAATGGAAGACTCGGCTATGTGCTAAGTTGGAGGAACGCCGGGAAGTGTTCTCCACTAGCAAGATGGATGTGGGCTGTAGCCGGAACGCTCATCACACCATTCGTCTAAACGACACCACTCCCTTCCGGGAGTGGTCCAAGCGTATTGCTCCCTGAGATGTGGAGGATGTAAGGAATGTCATGCACGAGATGGAGACCGCCGGTATAGTAACCGAGTCTCAAAATCCCTACGCCTCTCCAATAGTGGTGGTACGGAAGAAGAATGGGTCCGTGCGTCTATATGTGGATTATCGAACACTGAACCGGCGTACCATACCTGATCAGTACACTTTGCCATGCATAGAGAAGATTCTAAATGCCCTGTCGGGAAGCCAGTGGTTTAGCGTGCTCGACCTGAGGTCAGGAAACTACCAGGTCACGATGAGTCCGGAAGACCACGAGAAGACAGTGTTAGTCTGTCCCCTTGGTTTCTACATATTCACCCGGATGCCCCAAGGCATCTGTGGTGCTCCAGCAACGTTCCAGCGATTGATGGAGAAGACGGTTAGAGACATGAACCCCCGTGAGTGCCTGGTTTATCACGATGATATCATCGTATTCGGGAAGACCTTAGAAGAACATGAGGAACGCCTCCTGAAGGTGTTAGATAGGTTGGGAAAAGAAGGCTTTAAGCTATCTCTGGATAAGTGCCGGTTCTGCAGGACATCCGTAACCTATATGGGCCACATTGTGTCCACAGAAGGAGTGGCTACTGACCCGGCCAAAGTTGAAGCCATGGTAAACTGGCCAAGACCAGACAATGTGATCGAGTTGAGATCCTTCTTGGGGTTTTGCGGCTATTACCGACGCTTCGTGGAAGGGTATTCCAGTAAAGCCAAGGCCCTGAATAACCTACTAAAGGTTTATCCAGAAAAACCTCCGCAGAAAACGACGTCCCCGCGAACCCCGTTCGGCAACAGGTGGGCATCTGCATGTGAAAGCGCTTTTACCGGACTCAAGAAAAGTCTTACGGAAGCCCCATTATTGGCTTATGCTGATCCCAAGAAATCTTACATCCTACACTGGCGACACACTTTATTCGAGCTCGGCTAGTCCCACGAATTCGGGTATACCCGGGTGTATTGAGGTTTGTGACTGTTTTCTGCCCGAGTATATTGGGTTATTTTCCAAGCAGGGATTGAAGCATTTTATTCCCGCTGGCTGCAATACTGCACAGTATATATATATATACTGCATTACAATTCATGAATTTATGCCATCTGGTAGACACACGAAGCATTGCAGCCTATTAAATCCTAATCATTATCATTTAACAGATCAGCCGCCCGTCAGCCAGGCATGAACCCAGGCTGGGAAGGCAAACGCAACGGGGCTTGTCAGAGGTGAGGAGCGGCGCATTCCAGGTATCTACCAGGTACATACTGGGTATTTGCTCGAATAAAGTGTGTCGGTGCAGTACATGTGGATGCTAGCTTCAACGGGCTGGGAGCCGTGCTACACCAGAAGTATTCTGCCAGCTTGCGACCAATGGCATATGTGAGCCGAAGCCTAACTCCTAGTGAGAACTACCCGGTTCACAAATTAGAATTTCTTGCCCTCAAAATGGGCCGTCGTGGAAAAACTGCATGATTATTTGTTCGGGGTCTCCTTCGAAGTAAGAACGGACAACAATCCGTTGACCTATATCCTAACGACGACCAAATTGGATGCCACCGCCCATAGATGGTTGGCCACCTTATCCAACTATCAATTCACTGAAGTATAAGCCTGGACCTCTAAACATAGGAGCAGATGCCCTATCTAGAAGACCGGGGCTGAGCAAGACATCAGATGATGGCCCCTGGGAAGAAATCCCTGGACCAGGAATGAAAGCCATGTGTTCCACTGCGGCCATTGTAGATGATATAGTGGCGTTCTCCGAATTGCGAGTTGCTGATTCCTTGGGATGCCGACCGCAGGCTCTTCCTGCCGCTTACTGTAGCCCGGACGGATTGGAAATACTTCCCAACACTCTCCTAACAGTGAAGGCGCTGATACACGATTCCGTGGCTAACGCTGTCCATGTGGCGTTACATCAGAATAATCCCTCCTTAGTAAAACAGGCCCCCGCTAATACTGTCACCATTCTGATGAGGGAGTGGGACAAGTTTGAGATTGATTGTGGTCTTCTTTATCGGGTCGTCCCCTATCACGATCACACAGACAGACGACAGCTGTTCCTACCCCGAAGTATGCAGTACCATGTCCTAAGATCTCTACACGATGACCATGGACATGGATATTTGGGGATAGACAAAACATTCGGTTTAATACGGGATCGATTCTTTTGGCCCAAAATGAGGGAATCTGTGGAGCGGCATTACCGAAGATGCTTGCGGTGTCTCCAGAGAAAGACACTGCCCACTCACGCAGCCCCAGTGGGCCATCTACAAAGCTCTGGCCCCCTGGAGTCTGTATGGACTTCTTGTGTATCGAGCCCAACTCCAGGGGCATCGGCAATGTACTGGTAGTGACCGATCATTACACCCGCTACTCTCAGGCATTTCCAACCAAAGATCAGAAAGCTAAGGTCCTACGGGAGAAATATTTTGTGCACTACGGTCTGCCAAACCGATTACACTCTAACCAGGGAAGAGATTGAGATCAAGCTAATAAAAGAACTTCTCAAGCTACTAAACATTCAAAAGTCCAGGACTACTTATCACCCTGAGGGGGACACTCTCCCTGAAATATTCAATAGAACATTGTTGGATATGTTAGGCACCCTAAAGGGATCGCAAAAGGGAGAATGGAGTAAGCACGTTGAGACACTGGTGCACGCATACAATTGCACTCGACACGAATCGACGGGGTATACTCCCTACTTCTTGATGTTCGGCAGAGAAGCTCAACTGCCAGTAGACATCCGCCTCAGGGTATCTACCGATGGGGTACCCAATGTGGCGCACAACCGCTATGTAAAGCTACTACAAGATAGTCTGCACTGCGACTATCAGTCGTAAGGGTCACGGCCCAGTTAAATGCCAATAACAAGCGGAGGTACGATCATAAAGTTCGCTATCAGGAATTACAGCTCCAGCAGGATACAACCCCACGCGGAGGAGGACGCACCGTGGAGGACATCGCTGGATCACGGATCCCTTCTGATCCTTGTCGGCGCGCCCTGGTGCTGGAGCACCGGCAAGTACCATTACAGTAAGTGCACCAACTCTAGCTACATTCAAATTAGAAGGCTGCGCGGTCACACACTGTGGGTTTGGGTGTGGACATTGTGGGACATTGAGGGACCGGGATTCTCAGGACACGGTGGTGAGATACAGCCCTGTGAGGTACGTGGGTAGTTGTACATTTAGTCCTATAGAGTATAGACGTTATAGAGTGTAAGAGATATGCGTGCCAGTAAAGGCCTTTCTATTTTACTGTGTGTGAGTAAAGGCCTTTCTATTTCACTGTGTGTGTTCAGTGGGTCCTGTGAGGGGCTCCTCCCACTACGTTGGGATCCTTCTAAGGTGGAGGCGCTGCATCAAAGTATACCGCCCCAGGCTCTCCGTGGCGGAGGGTTAGGCCCCTGTGAGCCAACAGGTGAAAGAGCAGCACCAGTAGCCATCTTATTTAGGGGAAACAGGGCTACACAGATAAATGGGATGTTTCTACATTTGGAAAGCAGCAAAAAGCATGCTACTTATAAACGTAATGGAACAAAGACAAGTAAATGATTGGTGGAGGATGATTTAGGTGTAATTGTACATAGCAGACTTAGCAATAGTTCTCAGTGTTAGTAGGGTTGCCAGGTGTCTGGTTTAAAACCAGACAGGCCAGTAATGTTTATGTCTGTCCGGTTTAAAATTGGAGGTAATACCAGACATGTATGTATCTGGTATTACCATTGTTGCGGCGGCAAGAATGAGGACGGCGGAGACAGTGGCAACATAAGCACGAGGGCGGCAGAGGCAGTGAAACGCAAGGGCGACTGGAAGCGCTGAGCGGGCAGGCCGCGGACGGTGGCCGGGCGAAGCAAGGAGGACTCGTGTGCTGTCCCTGAGTGGAGGAGAGGATGGCAAACCAGAGGACAGCTAGGGCGGAGCCCACACCCCGGCAGCCCAGAGACATGTTCCAGTCTGTCTGCGTCCTGCCAGGAGATAAGGTAAGGACAAAACACAATTTGGGGGGGGAGGAAATATGATGATCGGGGGGCCAGGATGAGATGATGATGATGGGGGTGATAAGATAATGATGGGGACAGGGGGAGATGAGATGATGATGATGGGGCCGGGAGAGATGAGATGATGATGGGGGGGGGGAGAATAAGATGATGGTGATGGTGATGATGATGGGGCATGGGGGGAGTAAGATGAGGATGATAATAATGGGGGGGCAGGGTGAGATGAGATGATGATGATAAGGGGGAATAAGATGATGATGAGGATGGGGGGATAAGAGGATGATGATGATGATGGGAGTGGGAAATGAGATGATGATGATGATGATGATGATGATGAGGTAAGATGTTGCTTGCATTTGGCGTTGTGGTAGTCAGACAGTTACTGCTACTGTTAGTGTAAAGTTTTCATTAATATTAAATTGAAAACATTAAAAATAACATTGGAAATAGTGATTTCAATTTTATTAATAGTGCGTTTGTATTTCTCGCCATCGGCCTGTATGACTGCAGCAATATTATTTATACATATCAATTTTTTCTAAATTTCACTCCAGGTATGAACCAATTTGCACCATTTCATATTGTATTTTGTTAAAAAAAATTCTGGGGAGGGTGCAGTCTCCAAAGACCCCACCTCCCCAACTTTTCTCAAGCGCTTCGTACCTTTCACTATTGTGTCCAGTATTTTTGGACAAGACACCTGGCAACTGTAAGTGTTAGACAACAGTTACAAAGGCTACTGTGCATAAAAATGCGTGTAGATACATTATTTTTACTAATATAAATCAGTAGCAAGACAGCATCTTGAATATAAAGTACACCCACCAAACTGAAAGGATATGGAACATATACCTTCTGGGGAAAGCTACTCACATTAGCATAGTTCATTTTGGAAAACTGGCATTTCAGAGGTGATCTTATTTACAAATATGTTCAGGATCAACAGTACTGTATACAGTAGAAGAAATTTGGAAAGGAAATGTTCACCCTGTATATTTTACTATTCTTGCAGACATTGATGGCAGGTAACTGAGAAAATATTGGACATATTTTTAGAAATGAAATTATACAAGGATACAGATGTAGCCAGACTTATTTTCTCTGCTGCCGGGGAAGCAGAAGGGCGACCGTGACATCCCTGACAGCAGGAGATCAGATGGTGGAAAATGAACTCCCCCCGCCCGACCACAGCTTCAGGGAAGGTAAAAGTCTGGCTACCTCTGTGCATGGAAAAAGTTGAAACATCAGCAGAACATTGATTCAGGGTGCGATCTGATTATTGTTTACTAGAATGTAAACATGTTTTTGCCCGTGTAAGATAATTAGTCAGTGTTGAAATAGTGTTGAAATAGGCTGTTGTGTTTAACTTCCAATAGATCAATGTAAATACACTAAATCAAGTAGGATATGTCAACCAGTTTTAACGAAGCAAAAAGAATAACCACTGTAAACAGAGGTTAAACCTTAAATGTTATGGTGCTATCACAATTGCATCACATTGCTAAAATGTGATTGTGACAAAGATTCACAGGGTTGTAAAGTTTGGTACACAGATGAATAGAAAAGTTCTCACCTTAGGGAGATCAGAAAAGTTATACATGCGTTTATTGAATACCTAACTAAACAACAATATATATATATTTACTAATTATAATATCAGTTTGCCCGGCATCTTATTCCTTCTTGCTGGATGACCTCATTTACTCCTTTGGAGTTACTCATCTCTATGCTGATGTTACACAACTATATTTATATTACACCTGCAGTCAAGTTAAAAATGCCAAAGAGCCTATCAGCAATCTGGATGGCCCTTTATCGCCTTAATCTTAACATGACTAAAACAGAACTCTTATTCCCTCCCAAACTAGATCCCATTGGTCCATTCTCCATTACAGTCAATAAACACTAATACACACACAGCCCAGTCTTGTAAGCACGTTGCGTAGGGGTTGCCTTCAACTCCTCCCTTTCCTTCTCCCATATATAAACACTGTTACTAGATCTTACCACTTCTTCCTTCGCAACATTGCTAAAATATGCCCCCTCTATGTTCCACTACAAATAAAATACTAATGAATTATCTTGTTCTTTCCTGTATGGATTACTGTAACATTCTTTTATCTGGCCTCCCTGCCTCACACCTCTCCTTAACAGTCCATTCAAAATGCTCCTGCCCGAATTCTCTCTGCTGGATTTGTAATAATTTCCATATAAAACTACAATATTCTCCTTTTAAGACTCTACACTGATCTGCACCTCCATATCTCAACCCTGACCACTTGTTACACATCTACTCGTCTCCTACACTCAATCCAAGTTTGTCTTATCTGTGCACATTTTCTCTCAACAGCCCACTCCCATACAAAACGTTTTAAATAATCTCTCCCTACCTATGGAATGCTCTTCCACTCAATATTAATCAAGCACCTTCACTTCCCACATTCAAAGCTCGGCTGAAAATCCACTTCTTAAATTAGCAGTCTAAGCTGCCATTTGGCGCTACAAACAGGTTTGCATTTCCCGTGCGGCGGCCGGGTCACGTGAGTAGTTCGCCTAATGAGGGCAAACCAACTCCGTGGCATCACGGCCATGCCCACCGACACGCCTCCCTTTCACCTCTGCCTGCAAGAAATATCTCCTGCTGTAGGCGAGGGTGCGCTGCACCGAGGAGCGCGGAACTTGCCGTTCTACTATGGACACAGTTTTAGGTGGCATGAATCTCCTTCATGGAGACGGAAGTACTGTAACGGAAGTAACATCGCGTATGCTCAGAAGCGGAGGCCGTGCGCATGCGCAGGGGCACGCGCAGTAACACGCATGATCGTGCGCACCAGCTGCCTATTTGTTGGTGGAGATGTATGCCAGCATACCCGCCTGGCGCACGTGCAGAGGAGGGCCAAGGTGCATGCGCAGAGGTGGCCAGCCACTCTGATACATGCGCAGACACGGCCACTACCACACATGCTGAGCAGGTCAGTTGCGCAGCACATGGTGCATGTGCAAAAAGAGGCGGCGGAACATACGCATGTGCAGAGCCACCCAGCGCAGAGGCGCCCAGTGTAGATTGCACATGAGCAGAGGCGTCGGCACATGTGCCTCTTCAGGTCAAGCATCCACATACTCAGGCTCCGATACACACAAACACTCCCAGTGAGCGCGCACACACACAGTTATTTTTTGTTTTTTCACACACAGCAAGTATAAATATAGAAGTGCAAATAGCAAAACATTTATACATCTACCATTTATAATAAAAAAGGCAGAAGTGCAAAACATGCAAGGTGTGTAAACATAGAACACATGAAATGTATATAGATAAAATAATATTGTAACTGTAATGATTATTAAAAAAAACAAAGGGGTGTGTGTCAAGCACAAGCGTACTAAGTCAAACTTCTTTGCATTTTCACTGAAATGGTATTTTGATTTTAATGGCTTTGATTGAATGAAAGACTTTTGAGGGTGACAAAACACAAATAAGTTTCACTTATAATGTGCGTATTCGCACACACCCCATTCCCTCCCTTTAATATGTGCATCAATACAATCCACACAATGAAAAGTAATTAGCTATGTTGCATATCGATCCGTTCTCCTGTGATCGATTGGTAAAGATTCAGCTTGGGGGTTCACTAAATTGCTGTCAGTGCAGCAGAAGAGGACCAAAGATGCAAAGTTATGTGGGGAAGATCATGTGACCAGACAATCACTAAATACAATTGGTGCACTGCAACAGAGAGGGCAGGGCTCCAAAAAAGGGTGTGCCAGAGCCCGATTTAGAAAATGAACGGGATACTGTATGACTTTGTACTGTAAATGGTTGCTATAGAAACAAAAAATACTTGTTACATTATAATACAATAAAAATGTAATCCAGAGTTGTTTAAAACAAAAAATGCTACAAGTATTTTCTCATAGTACAGAATTGATTTATTTAAAAAAGCACAAGTAAGATATTGCTTGGCTTGCAGCTTTTAAACTAATAATCTCATTAAACATTGTACGCCTCTACTACAAACTCCAGATGCCCTTGACCTCCCCTGACTGCACTTCTAACAATGCACTTTTACTCCTAATGTGTCTGTAAGCCTCCCAACACTTAAATTGCATGCTCTTTGGGGCAGGATCTTCTTTTGCCTTATGTTGTCATTTACACGTGGTACTTATTGTCTTGGTTTGTAATTTATTTACCTTCTATTGTAATGTTGTAAAGGGCTGCGTCCATTGTTGGCGCTATATAAATACATCTTGGGGGTCATATATCAAGGTCTCAATAAATACTGCTCCACATTTATTAAAGAAACACATCCCATTGATTTCAATGGGAATGCTTTTCCTTGCAAGTTGTATTAATCCACCATGGTAAATAAAGCATAATCAAAATGATTGAAAAACAATAAAACATGGTATGTCTAGTTTAGAAGCACAGTCACATCTAGAACTAAAGACAGTTACATGCTTAGTTGGTTACCTTTAGGTGATTCATGTCTAAAGAGAAACAAATCAATCTAATACCACTAATTTTACATTATTTAAGTCTGAATTCCCTTTCGTTTAATTGCAATAGGGAGATGGTAATCTTGTTTGCACCATCCCAAATGACAACTTACAGTAATAAAAAGAGCGCAGCATGCAGATAAAATTAGATTGTAAGCTCTTCGGAGCAGGGACTCCTCTTCCACAATGTTAATTTAATGTCTGAAGCACTGATTCCCATGATCTGTTATTTGTAGTTATTTATATGATTGTCACGTGTATTACTACTGTGAAGCGCTATGTACATTAATGGCACTATATAAATAAAGACATTCATACATAAAAGACAATGGTAAGGGAAGTATAACATCATATAATTCAGTTAAGGTTTGCAAAATATTTTCAGCATCAACTTAATTTTTTAAGGGTAGTCTTAGTACAAAAGCTGAAATATACAACTAGAAACATTAATATTATCTTATATCTAAACTTTGGGAGGGAATTGATGAACATTGGCATGGAAGGACTCTGCAGGAAAAGAAAATGACGGTAAGTTGGTATCAATTTTCTATTTTCCTGTTGTCCCCATGGCAGTGGTCACCAATGGGACTTGCCAAAGCAGTACTTGCATGAAAGTTATGATGAGAAGTGCTTGATTGCTTCCATTACTGCTCTTATCTCTAGAATGTTGGCTGACATTTCGTAACTTCCAATAGCCCAAGGAAAATGGCCTATTTCGGTCCAGAGTTGGGCACCCCAGCCAGTGTCGATCATAAGCATGAGCCAGACCTGATCTTGTAGAGGACAACCTGATTTTAGGTTCTTGTAGCGTTCCCACCATTTTAGGGATTCTCTAATGTATTGCGGTAATGAAATCAATTGGTCCAGGCTTTTCGTCTGCCACTGGTGTAAGAAGTTTTGTTGAAACATTCTTATATGCTATGTAGCCGATTTTACCACTTGTATAGTTGCTGATAGAGTGCCCATAGCCTCATGCATTGACGAGCAAGTCATCAATTGCTGGCTCAGCTGTTCTGACCATCTCCTTCAAATGTTTTTTTTTGTCGGAGGGAAGAACCACTCTGCCTTGCTGTGTTGAACTCCATTCCCAGAACTCAGATTCTGGATTGGGCTTAATTGGCTCTTCTCCATGGTCTCCATTTTGTCTACTGATACAAGCCAGTCCCCCTGGTCCACTGTGGCAATAATGGTCCTGAATTACTCCATTCTGAATTTCCTTACTCCCCTTAGGTCCAGGATAGATCTGAATGTCCTGTTTAACTTTTCACAAGGAACATTGGTGAATAGATACCTCAATACCTTTCTTGTAGTTGAACTGCACGATAATTCATACATTGGTACTGTTGGTTAATGCCTGTCTGGCAAGCTTGTTTCCCGGTCGTTGGAATCTAATGAACCTATGCCTTCCAGGTTTCATTTTGAATTCCAGACAGTATCCCTATGCAGACAAAGTAGAGCACCTAGGAGTCCGTAATAACATCTTCCTCATGCGTGAGATGTTTAAGTTCCCCTCATCTCATGCGAACTACCCAGACAATCTGAGGGTCCACCTCTTCTTGGTCCATACCAGGAGGCTTTTTTTTAGTAACCCCTACCGGGTCTATATGATCTCACTCTCAGCTGATAGCCTCTCTTGGAGTATCAAATCTTCTCTTCCTTTCTTGTGGCAGGAATGGTCTTTTGCCTCCAGATGCCATCTCAATAATTGTATCAAGTCTCCTGCCGAACAGATGATGACCTTTGAAAGGAATTGAAACCAGTTTGTTCTTAGATGATAAATTCGCCGGCCAAGGCTTAGGCAAAGTGCTCTTCTGGCTGCGACCAACAGTGTCATAGATCTTGCTGCCAGCCTTACTGAATCCAGCGATGCTTCTGCTACAAAGTCCACTGTTAGTCTTGGCTCAGAGAGTGTTCCAACTATCTGGGATCTTTTTTAGCCCACTTCTCCAGGGCTTCCTCCTCATTAGCAATCAATAACTTAATTTCTCTTGATACAGATGTTATGGCTATAGAGGGCTTGCAAGCTGTGCAGTAGTAAATGATTACGTCAAGGTGTTCTCCATCCACCTGTCCATACCATCTTGAAGGGAGGCTGCATCGTCCACAGGTAGGGTTGTTCTGGCAAAACTTGATACCGCCGTGTCCACCTTTTGGGGGAGAACCCCAAGCTGCTACTACTTTTTCCTCGAATGGGTACATTCTTGAAAATGTTCTAGTCAAAGGAGCTTTTTTCTCTGGCTGGAACCACTCTCCTTTGATCATATCCTTCACCACTTCATGGACCAGGAAGGTTCTTGGTTTCCTCTACAGGCTCCTGAATAGGTGATCCTTAGGTTATGAAGAGGAAGGCTTGTCCTCGATCTGTAAGACCTCTCTTATTGCCTTCAGAAGTGGGTCTATAAGCTCTGATCAAAAGTGGATGATTCCTCTGCTGAAAACTAATTCTCTGAAGATTCTATTTCCAGTTAAATTCTGCTGAATTGTTCGTTCTCTGAATTCTCAGAAGATTAATCGTGCAGTTTTTCCAGACTGGTAACTTATCTTGCCTGCTTCTGGCCTTTATAGACAGACTTTAAAGACGCTGCGTCAATGCCCTGTGTTACCACATCCTTCATCCATGCAATGAAATTCGACATCAGCTCGTTTGGTTCCTTTGCTACAGCTTTGTGAAAATTGCCTAAGTCTTATTTTCAAATGCAGGCTTCTCACAAGCCGCACAATGTTTTCTTTTCCTCGTGTAAGTGTTCTGGCCACTGGATCCTCCTGTTTTATACCCTAGAGTACTGACATAACATGAATATCAGTAATTATAGCCATCTATTTAAAAAAACAAAAATCACAAGACTACTACTACTATCACCCTGTGGCTCACCTTGGGACTTTAATAACAGCACTTTTTGAAGAGCTTGCATCCATTAAGTATCATGGATAGGTCCTGATGGGCTTGCAGACTTTAGCAGTGCCTATGTTGTTAGGTAGGCTTGCAGCAGTTACACTTGCAGCACTTGAGCAGGATTCCAGCATGTGTGCTGTCCTCCATGCATCTTAATCTGTCTGCAGAGTAGCATAGTAGTGAGAGCGTGTGCTTGCTAGGCACTTTTAAATCCTCTGCTTTTTTTCCCTTCGACATTACGTGGGAATGCGTGAACATCCCCCAGTGATGGTGAGGGGGTACCCAGGCCAATAATAAAGGTATTATGCCCGGCTGGGTGCCCCTGAGCCATATTGGGGAGTTTGGAATGTCAGCTCGCCAACCCAATTATGGCATATGAACTGCATTGGAATAAAAGATGTACAGCCGCGGCCCCTTTTAACCTCCAACATCCCCGAAAAAATTCGGGGATGTTTTCCGTTTCTCTCGTGTTTCCCCGCGCGTCGGCCGCATTGAATAGATAGCGCTAATGGCGCTTAACATTGAAAGCGCTCGCGGCGCTGAAAATGGCTGAAAACATGCCGCATCTTCAATAATCGCAGGGAAACGGCCGCAGGAGATTAAAGACGGCCGCCACTGAATGTGTGTTTTACTGTTCCAGGAGTGCCAACCAGTGGAGATTCGCAGGGCTTGAGTTTCAAGGAGAATTTTACACTAAAAGTGTTGTCAGAGTATGTTTGGGGAGAAGGGGACCAAAGTGACTGGCTACCCAGACAATGTACCCAGGAATCCTACTAGATTCCTGGGGACATGTAGACACAGACCACCGGACAAAATCCTCCCTAGGAAGCAGTTAGGCGGCTCATTGCAGGTCTCCCTGATTCAGCACAGACCACAACAGTAAGACGGGGCAGGGGGATAAGTCACATTCCAGGGTCCCCCGGTATATGCCCAAACCCCCAGAACCCAGTATAAGGGTTTGGAGTCTCTCCCACCATGTATAACGTGGCGAGAGTGAAATGTTTCTAAGTCCAGCGCTTAGAGAATAAATTAGCGCTTAGTTCAGGTAGAAAGATATAAAAATTGAGTTATGGTCATTTTATAACGTTTTATAAAAATTGATGAATGAAAGTCCCCCTAAATTTGTGTATTAAACATGATAGGAATACTTGGACTTTCATTCAGAACACCAGAGACAGGGAAACACTCATTTATTGTAGTACCCCACTTAGTATGCGTGTAGTAACTCACTGTAAATGAGCTGGGGATGTGCAGCTCCAGACTTCTAAGGCATCCCGCTGGCTTGATGCCACAATGTCTGCAAAAGTCTGGAGTTGAAAGGGCTCAGTGTCTCTGAGGTGTCAGGTTGGGAGGAGTAGCCCAAGTACCCCCATCCTAATGTGAAGTCAGGGTCATTGGCAAATGGTTGCCCAGGCCAGACTTACTATCGCCAGGTAAAGGGGTTGGGTCCCATATGCTAAGAGACAAAGGTGGTAGGTTGGCGCATGCCCTTAGCAGAATAGGAAGCCACCCCTGCCAGGTTTGTGAAGTATTGGCAACTCTGGGATAGGTGGGAAACATTATTCCCACGGAGAGATTGGCTGCACTTGTTAGGTATAGGGTTCTGAACCTATAAGAATTCCTGCAGCCCATCGGGAAATCAGATTCACCAGATTCATCTTAAGTTTCATCAAGATTCCAAGCGCCATTACAGCAGCGGAAGATTTGAGAACGGACCAAGGCTTTCGCGAGTAATTCCCGCTCCTGGGAAATTACTCCTACAGACTTTATTTTACAAGACATCATTCTGGAAACAAATTATTTTGTTTGCCCCCGTCCCAGTAAGTGTATTTTGACTGTAATTGTGGCACATTGTGTGTATGTCTTTTCGTGAAATAAATTACAATTTATTTTACCTCCTTGCTTTGCTCAATCATATGATCCCTGTATAAATGTGTTAATAAACCTGGTCTCCCGTGACACCCCCCTCCTAACATTGTACCCACGCGGTCTCGTGTACACATGTGCTCGCCTAAACAAGCGGCTTCAGAAGCTGCGACCTTCATGTGGCTATTTGCAGCATGGCCTTCCAACAGTCCCTGGAACAGCCAACTCCTTAGAGTATGGATGTCCAGGCTTCAGTGGGAGACTGACGCAGACAACTCACCTGGATCGACAACTACAGATGTAGCGACATGGTTGGTCACCCTGCCCTAACAAAAGCCACAATGGGCACGTTTCTAATCCAGTGTACTCGTGGAGTCCCAGTAAGGAGAATAATGGCCAATCAGGATTAACACAGCGGACATTCCTGTTTCTGAATTGGCCTCCTGCTGTGTGAATCTTACTGGGCTGCATCAGTCTGGAAGAGACACGCATTGAGAGTAGACAGAAATCAGTTACTCTCCATGTGCACCTCTAACAGGTGATATCATGCCTTTTATTTTAATAACATTGTATTGAAGCAGGGGGTCTCCGGAGCTAAACCACACGAATTTCAGCCTCGGGACCCCCTTCTTCCCGGGATACAGGCCCCGATATGGGGTGCCAGTACCTCTGCCATGTTTAGATGTCCCGGTCACATGACATAGGAGATTTAAATAATTCAGGGAGATTCCCCCGTCCTCCCCAACTTAAGGGGGCACAGACAAAAAAATAAAAAAAAACAACTATGACAATTGTTCTGGACCAAGCTCACCCTAAGAGATGCGTAGGGACAGGCAGGTTAACTCAATCCCATATATCAAGCAAGGGAACCTTCTTACTTGCTGAATTGTTTATTTTGGCCAACAACATAAATTAAAAAAAGGGGGGAAAGTACTGAGGGAACACTGGGACATGAGAGCGATGGAGGGGAGGGCGAGCTATAAGGGAAGTTGTCTAAATGCAGGATATAGGGAGAGGTAAAAATCTGTACATTTATGAGAATAGGAGAGATGACTGCTCAAGATGGCTGCTGGGACTAAAGGAAGCATGCTGGTCTAGGCTGATGGTAAATTAACTGGGACAATACCACTTAGCAAGAGGAGGGGGAGAAGTCCATCCTGGTAAAAGGCAGGGGGGTTGTCAAGGCAACTGGCTGAAGCCAAGAAACCCACAAGGGATCACAACATTGTTGCAACAGCTAGGCTGAGGAGTGCTGGCAGCTTGAAGACAAATACAAAAACACAATCCTGTTCCAGGACAGCAATGAATCGGCAAGCTAAAACATTTGACAAAATGCATTGATAACCACATTGACTATACTCTCAAACGGGGATAGACAAACACATTGCCAGTCAATGGGCATCCTAAAAATAAAAAATACAATGAAATAAAATCTAATCAATGTGTTTACCTTTGTCGAAATGAACATTCATCCTCATCATCAACAGTGGCACCAACTCTTGCCTCAATAAGGATGTGATGATCCTTATCAGCATGATGCAAAGAAGTCCATGATCCTCAGTTGCTTGAAACGGAGGCCCCGTTACTACCAACAGCGGGAGGAGAGGTTGATCCAACTGCTTCTTGGGATCAAATATAAGGTCTGTGACATCCCATTTTACTAACAAATGGTAAATCACCAATCCGATTGGTGAATGAAGCATGTGAAGGCTGTGACGGCAGGGGCAGCCAGGCTCACATAATAAAAGGTGAAGCCTGGCTGGCTGTCCCCAAAAGTGTGTAGTGGCCACCTCTGTGAGGCTCATTTTGGTTTGGATGTTATGTATTGTGTGTAACCTCTTCCAGAAGAGAGCTAATCACTGTGTGATACCTGGAAGGGGGAAATTGTGTGCTGGGGACTGGAATTGTATAAAAAAAAAAAGCAGTTTTATTCCCTGTGTTAGTGTTGTCCTTGCACAGTTAGCAAGTCAGCAATGTGTTTTGTGTTGCCAGCATTTCTCCGTGTGCAGACACAGTAATTCACTTAGATGGGCTACATATGGAGAAATGCCGGTTTGTGGCAGAGCTTAGAAGCGGCTTGAGTACCGGGACATTGGTGAGTGGGGAAGGGCTGAGACTCAGGTCCGGGAACTGGTTCTTGGCGGTACAGAGCCATTGTTCTCCCGAGACGCTGAGCACCTATCCTGCAAGGGGTATGGGGCCTGCCAAGAAAACCGTTGCCGGGTCTTATTCCCCTAGGCACGATTCCCATTGGCCAGCTCAAATTTCCTGCTTGCCAGCAGCTCATTCCCGATGAGCCCCCTCCTGTGATTGGTGCAGCCGGGCGAGCCCTCATCCTCCGATTGGCTCCACCATCACGATCTGTGTTCTGATTGGTAGGTGGTCTTTGCTCCATGAAATATATAGGAGACAGAGGGCTATGTACGGAGCATGGCAGATCAGTGTACTGGAGCGAGTACATGGATACTCTTGGAGTGAGAGACAGACTGTGACGTCACGACTGGTGGGCTATTCGAAAGGGCTATTGGAAGAAAAGCACTGAGAAGATGGAGAAGAAGCTGTTCAGGACAAGCCTACTGGAGCAGGCCCCTGCACTTAGCCTAGTTGAGGCTATATTCTTCCCCAGTTGGTGAGTGTTACATTGTGTGTTTGCTGGCTTGCCAGAATAAACTTTAGTTTATACAACTATTGTGTCCTGTCTGGTGATGGTGATCCTGGTTGTAAAGGTGTTCAAATGTATTTTCTCCCGTGACAATGACTTCCTTTTGTTTTTTTTTATGATGTTACATCTTAAAGGGAGAGAAGCCAGTCAATCAGTAAGGTCCATCAGTGTGCGGTCTATTTTAACATTCATCGTACATTATTAGGGCACTGAAGTGGCTAAGAGGACGTATCATTAGATAACCCAAATGACGCAAAATAAATAGATCATTAAATAAAAAGAACAAATACATTTATTTAATAATATTAATATTTTTTTTCAATCCATGCATTGATATTATTATTTACATTTCTATTGCTGACAATTTGATGCGAGATGGAGGGACACTTGTAACAATATAACAACCACATATTACTGCACACCTGCAGCCGTGATGTCATGACTTGAACAGCCTGGTCCGTCGCCTGTCCTTCACCCCCAGGCCCTGAGCCAGCCCTTCCAACCCAACTGTGGACACATGCACCCTTAACCCAGGGCCTGCTTCCTGTGGACCAGCCACAGGGGAAATGGAAACATTTAGGGGAGCTGGTGAGACACCGAGATCGAAGCCCTCCTCTTACCCTCAGCCGATGTTGGACTTGCTGCTGTCATCCTTAGGCCCCCAGGCAGTTCCCCTCACGGCTCCATGCTCCGGCATGACCCACACCTCAGGAGGTATGAGGCCCACCATGCCTTTACAAAAGTTTACATAAGAAGGTTTTATTAAAAAAAAAAAAAAAAAAAACTACCAGATAGAAAACAGTTGGTAAAGTGAATATGTACAAAAATGATCAGACACAGGTGGCTTTTCTAGGCCTTTGTGTTAGTCAGTGTGGCCTGATATGGAAGTAATAAAACATTTCTGATGCTTAAATGAGGACATAACGATGGTAGGACACATGATGTCAGACACATTCATGGTGGCTGCCAGTTAGGATTATTTAATCTGTATAACCTGATATAAATGCTGGGGAAGATGTTTGTATTAGTCTCTTGATGAAGGCCTCTATATAGCCTGAAATGTCAATTCTCGCCTGTTGCCAGGATGTCATACCAATTCTGGAGATATTTTTTGGCATTTTTTACATTGGGGTAGTTTTGTATGACTTTAATGTTTATGATAACACATTAACGGATAAAGGCAAAAAACGAGCGCAACAGATACTGTAATAAAAATACCATGTGATATGTCCAAGATATTACATTATTGTATATAATGGGTGAAGCAGAAGGGTAGGTTCAATCCAAGACCACAATGAAGATGACTGTAGAGAAAGTCCCAAACGCACGCACATCCAACTTAGGAGATGTGGCCGGTCTCACTTTGGGGGGGGGGGGGCAGGGTAATCCCGGAAAGGCAGAGGACACAAGGATAATTGAAATAACTTTATAAAAAGCAGAAAGCACTTACAGGTAAGTTAGTAAACGTAGACCATAGGACCCTCTGGGTTAGGTAGTGGGTGGTACAATCCAGAAAGAACCCTTGTTCTAGCAATCCCTCGTGGTGGCCATCCACAAAGAAATCCCTTCATATGGGGGTTCAGAGTGTCCTGGATGATTCTCTCCACTGTCTGGTCAGCTTTGGTTGGGTACTGTAGTGCAGCCCTACGCGTTTCATCAGTTCAGACTTCCCCCAGGGGCATTGTAAAATTACCCCTGGTGTCCCCTCCCTTAAATCCCTTTTAATTCGTGCCATTTTTCCCCCTACGGACGCCATTGTAGCAGCGTTTCAAATGCTAAAGATAGACCCAAAGCGTCTGTGTGTCAAACGGGCGTGTGACGTCATTGTCCGACCACTGACACTTTCAGCCAATCAGAGGAGAGTCTTGCTATGCGTCAGAGACCTCTGTGTAAAGATAAAAAATGTAGCGCTCCCACACAGATAGCTGGGACAGCGCTTAAGAATTCCCATAATAATTGAAGACCCAGACACTGTCACACAGGAGCTAGAAGCAAGAGTGTAAGTGCCTAAAAAGCCTCAGAAAATATAGTAAACAAATCAAAACATATTACTGTTAAAAAGATATATAAATGGAGACATATTTTTATACAGTGTATATACTATTATACAATATAATATAATCTGCCTTTACTTTTGCCGGGAGTATCCTGTCCCCCCCCCCCCCCCAGTGATGACCAGCCACATCTCCTAAGTTGGTTACTTGGAACAACCGATATGCTCATTTTGCTCACATAAAATGCGAGTACCACCTTTATATTTTTAAAAAACAGTTGATGTCATTTAAACTACTACACTATTTTCAATTTTTTTTTGTTTTTCCTCTTTTTACATATCCACCTGGACGTGAGTGTGTTTATGATAACACATTGTATGTTTTTAAAGCACATTTCTACTGTTATTTGTTATATAGTTCTCTGGGGGAAAAAAATGCAAGACATTTCCCTTCTATATTCTTCGTACTTACAGTATGTAGAAAACAGTCAGGCATTATGTTACTAGGTTGGAAAAGCATTGCTATAGCAACACGTCTTCATGAAAAAAAAAGAAACAAAAGATTCACAATGCACCATTAAATTGCTTTTAAAAACACTTTATTTTGCTTTTAAAGGTCATTCACATGTAAGCAGTTCATGTTGGATGGTATATCAAGTTTATATGCTGTTGGAAAGAATTGGTACATAGAATACTGCCATTTTGTTTAAGTATGAGAGATTTAGTAGAAGTAATAATTATAATATTATTATTATTATTAACAACTTTAATCAGAAGGAAATTTTTGACCACATTGAGGGGCAATCAGAACCGAGATGTCTTGCAATCTCAATGGCCCCTTTAAAGTAATATTTATATGGCCAATTTTTCAGCAGGAAAAACAAAATTATAGGCAGCTTTACAGTATATATGCACTTGAGTTTGTACTCAGAAATATTTTCATATTCGAGTACAAAATACAAAACAGTATCTGCCATTTCATGGTTTTATAGTATTCATGTTGTTAAAAACAGCAGTCCGCTTATTGTTTGTGACCTGGAGTCCATATTTGTAGTATTTTGCCACTAGGAGAAAACAAAAAATCACAGTAGCCTGTGCAACCTAGAAACTGGGAGCACCGTAGTGATGTTCTAAATATACCCAGCGCCACCTCCCGCCCCCCCATCAATGGAGGTTAAAATAAACAAACTGTATTTTGATGGGAATCCTGCTTTAAAAGCCAGTGACAAATGAATGTCTCTTAACCTACAATTCAAGTAACAAAATCTGCAGATTGCATAATACTTTTTTTTCCCAATAATTTCTAACTGACCTTGTACAAAGCAAATACAGATGCAGCTGCCATTATCCGATCATTTCTCAGAGCCGTTTTCATAAAATCTGCTGTATTTCATGCGGCATTCACTTGCTAATCTTCCGTGAAGGCTGACAATCCCACCTCTGTTTACCGTTGTTGATTTCCCTGATTACCTGGATGCTGATTTGTTTGGGTACAGTTCTGCGCGTATCTGACGGATGGCAAAAGTGAATCCCTTTGCATAGACTATCCAGTGGATAGTGGGTAGTCAATGTGCAGGTTTTTAAAAACAGTGTCCACTACAGTGATCCATTGTAAATTGACCTTGGTCACTGAAGACATTATCAAATGTAGGCGTTTCATAATTTAAATCTCAAAACAGAATGCTGTGGACATTATTCTACATTGCTATGCCTGCTCAATTGCTGAATGGACATACACTGAACATCATGTGAAGTCCTTTTATTAGGCCAGACTGCAGTTATGCATATTTAATTTTTTCTGCAATTAATGCTGGAACAGATAAGGCGACTTTAGCAGAGATATATGGCTACATCATTGTCAAATATGATTTCTTCAAATTTTCACCGTGGGTGGAACAATTCGATACGGCAAACTTTAACTATTAATGATTGCTTTTTTCACATATCCCTTCGTCCAGGAAGTACCAGAGGTTATTGGTCAGTGCTCCCAGCTTTTGTTGGTATGTTTGATCATGGTGACTTCAAAAGGAGACAGATCGGGTATCATCTATTTAAGACTTATACTTCCCCAACCTGCAATGTGGCACCACAGGTTTACCAATACTATTACAATAACGGGCTGACCATCACTGAAAACCTGGTGAACCGCAATACTTGCTACCTGACCCTGCCTGATTACCAGTTTCAGCAGGCACCGGTCAACTTTAATACAAACGACATGAGTGACCCCAGCTTGTACACACAATACACATCTGACATTGGCTCATCTCCACCCGGTTGGCAAAGTTTATAATGAAGGTAAATATAATGTACTATCTAGTATTAACTAATTTCCAATGTCACTACAGTATAGTGTAGTGTATGCCTGTCATAGTCCGTCAATGCTTGTACACGAGCAATAGAGCGTGACTTGACGCATGCGCACTACCTGAACTTATAGAATAATTTTTTTTTCCAGAAAAGAAACTTTGAAATCGAGCATCAAAACATAAGGATGAAGTTCGTGGAACTCTAATATCGCTTTTTTAAAAAAGTTACCTTTTTTACTTTTATACAGTCAGTATTACCAGCTTCACGCTTTTAAAAAACTTTGCCACACTTATTTTGGACTACATACTATGGACTGTACAGTATGTGATCGATTCAATTACATGTCATAGCCTGTAATAAAATTTCACACTGTATAATGCCTTCACAAATAATGGCACACAGAACTTATCAAAATAATTATTTGATACTATGGTATTCTATTTCTATTCAATTTCCTGGTTCCACGCACATGCACATTGTTAACTAGTGTAGAAAGCCTTCACTGCCAATCAGACTTAGAAATTCAACGGAAATGTTTTTGTTTTGTTTTTTTTGTAACATTTTTTTCTTGCGAAGGAGAGAATAATTGTGAGCTTTAAACAAAACCTTATGTGATGCATTGTTTTCATATTTAATCAATTTTTACATTGTTAAAATCACAACATTTTTAATTTCTCAATGATGTTGCATTTTGCTGTATAATTAGACTTTGGAAGTGTAATTCTAATCCTTCATGATCATCCCAGCATTAGACAAAGACAGACCAATTTAGTTGCACCTCCCCCCCCCACCCTTACAAAGCCAAGCAAAAGGCATTCGACTTGTTATCAACACCTCCCCGGGCCATAGGACATTCCCACACAAAGACACAATGTTTCAGGCTTTGGCTCTTGGCTGAAAATTTACTTTTCCTGGTTTCACACGCATGCACATGGCTGATAAATCCGCATTGTGATTTGTCTAGAATGACTTCACTGTCAATGTGAATTTCAGGTCCGAAAAAATAAAAGCATTTTTCCCACCCTCGAAGGGCTGAATAATTGTGGGATTTAAAGAAAACATTATGTGATGCTTTTTTTTTCATAATTAATAAACTTTTACATTTATAAATTCACTACCTTTTTACATCTCTATGAGATGGCAATCTGTATTTCAGTATTCTCAGACTTGACATGTCAATTTATCCCGGGTCGGAACCTCCCCTCCCGCCCCCCGTTCTGTCACTCTGCATACTATTGCATTACTTTATTACGACACTTACTTCACACGTCCATCCTAATTGGCGTCTCTTCCCCCTGATGCTGGTCTCAGATGCTGTGATATTGTGACTGTACTCTGGAACAGTCTTGACTGTTGTTGCACAGCACTCCTCATTAGCCTCACTGATTTAATCCAGACGCTTTGCCGTCCTACAATTTAAAGGAAAAGAGAACAATTTGTTAGGCCCAATAATAATTCAAAACTGTCAAGATTGCGCATGGCACGTCCTGCCAATCATCCGGACGCACGCCCGAGACTGCAGCAAGGAGTGTAACCTTGGCGGTAGCGCACTCCCCATGCGTGCATGTCATCCTAGAATCAACGACAGGACCATCCTCAGCTGTCTTACACCTGGAACTAAGGTAACTGCATCCTATCAGCTCTCTACATACTTCTAGTACACTCCCCCTACCTCCTCTTCATTGGTTCATCACCCTACTTATATCCACCCAGTCCTCTATCTTGTTGCTGAGCATAGACCCTTGTTTATGCACCGTGCGCATTGCAGCTTGAGCTTGCTTGTTTCTGAACCTGTCTTGATCTCCGTTGTGACCCCTGCCTGTACCTGACCTGTCTCTTCTACATCCCTGGACTTTGGCATGTTATTGGACTTCTGCTCTCTCCACTCCACTGCTTACGGTCTATGACTATTCTCCTCTCTCCAACCCCGGGCCACGGCAAGTACTCTGACCTACCTCCACTCTCCTACCCTGACCCGGCTACACATCCCAGACACTGCTATCTGGACCTGGCCCCGTGGTTGTAGGGCAGCGGTATATATACACATACACTACCGACACACTTTATTGCAGCACGGCTAGCACCGCAAGCCGGGGGATGCCCCGGCGTGCTAGCCGCACTCCCTCAGCGTGCCGCGCATCACCGATGCGCGGTCACGCGTCATCGGGTGCCTGCGCCCCCTGCACGCGCGTCCAGGGCTCCCCGAGGGAGCCCTGGTGTCCCGCGATGTGGGGGACGGCGGCAGGGGGTTCCAGGGGACCCGGCGGACCCGACAGCGGGAGTGAGAGCGCCCCGATCGGAGGGCGCTCCTCCGCGGCTTTGGCGCGCGCCGGGCACCCTCCGGCGCGCGCCAGGTTACTGCTGCGGCCGAGACCGGGCAAATGCTCGAATAAACTCGGCCGCAGCAGTATATATACACATTCCCACCTCGGCCTCATAGTCTAGTCCAGGTTGTAGTGTGCATCCAAAAAAAAATACATGACCTATTTAAAATTATACTTCTAAAATTAGTACAGTAATTTTTTTGGCATTTTGATATGCAAGACGCTTTTAGAGTAATAAAGTAATTGCAGAAAGAAAACAAAATGACTTAATCTGTTGTAACTTGGACTTCGCTTTACACTTTTAGTCTGGCATGCTAGCAAACAGTGCTTTGTGATAGATCGAGGCCCGAAGTAAGTAACCAGCATTTGATCTGTAAAATTCTGTATCCCCTCTTGAACATATCCTGTATTCTCATGCTGAGATCCTTTGAAATAACTTTCCTCTGCATCGCTGCCTTAGAAAATAAATCAAGCACAGAGGAATGTATATTCGACGTTCAGTACATTTAATGGGCATTTAATCAATAGAAGTGATGGTGAATTTATAAATGGACCACGACAGGTAAAGTATACGCCCACTTTTAACACCTGCAGCTCATGTTTACGCCCGCCAAAAAAAAATTCCACCAGGGACACAGTGCATAAAAGGTAACACAAATTGCATAACCTCCCACACGCTGATCTATCGGAATGAGCATTGCCCAGATACTGCATTGTGCATTCTTCCATCTGCTTCAATGGATAAACCCCGATTCTATGGACGCAGGAACCTGCTTTATTCTGCTGTGCAGACTACGAGAAAGTGAAAGTCGGAAGCTTTTTCCAAGCCAAAACCAAAGGTGCCTAAAGAAAAGGTGCCGAAGGCTCACAAGGCAAAGATCCCTGGCCCCTTGTATATGAAAAAGAAAATAGCCAAAGTCTGTGATGATGAAGTTGTTTGACAGGCCCCTCTGAGGCCCTGCACCCACCAAAGCCGAATGGGACGTCCCGGGCTATTCACTGCCATCACCCACCACCACCGATTCCCAAATATCCGCCCGCTCTGACCATTTGTCCACCAATGCTCGTCCAGAAACCCCCAGGTCACCTCCTCCAGCATCCAGACATGCCGATGCTTGTCCAGAAGCCCATAGCTCACCTCCTCCAGCTCCCAGCCATGCCGATATTTGTCCAGAAACCCCCAGGTCCCTTCCTCCAGCACCCCGCCATGCCGATGTTCGCCCGGATGACACCATCACTCCTTGCACAAGATCCAGCTCGGTCGTCTGCATGTTGGATGTTTTTAGTGGTATCGAATTGACTGACAACTCAACCGAGCAATACAGGGACAGAATGGAGGTCAAGATGGATTGTCTTTTTGAGACAATGGAGAGGATTGATAGATGCATGGGTTTTCGTCTGGAGAAGATTGAGAGGAACATCGCAGGGCTCTATTCTTTGCTTGGAGTCCCTGCCCCTGTATGTCCGATGCAGGAGGGTGACATGGAGGTGCCTTATTCTTCCATGGAGGAACCGTTGTACTCCATGCCATGCATGCTTTGTTCTCCAACCAAGAAGAACAAGCCATTGCAAAGAAGAAAAAGACAAGATTGTACATTTTGAAGGAGGCGACGTTGTGTTTTTCTATTATTATGTTTTCCTTTATTATCCTGTACAAATAAAAATTGTCATTCTTTAAATATACTTTTTGGTGTGTTCATGTTTTTAATGTTTAGATACTTACAGTAGTACTATACATAAAGTATGAAAGGCATTTAAATATACTGTACTGCTGCGGCCAAGTTTATTCGAGCATTTGCCCGTTCTTGGCCGCAGCAGTATCCTGGCGCGCGCCGGAGGGTGACGGGCGCGCGCCGAAGCAGCGGAAGAGCGCCCTCCGATCGGGGCGCTCTCCCTACCGCTGCCGGGTCTGCCGGGTCCCCCGGAAC
Source organism: Ascaphus truei (assembly GCF_040206685.1). NCBI lineage: Eukaryota > Metazoa > Chordata > Amphibia > Anura > Ascaphidae > Ascaphus > Ascaphus truei. The sequence goes on along the minus strand of NC_134485.1, from coordinate 122,002,517 downwards.
CCCCTGCCGCCGTCCCGCGATCGCGGGACACCAGGGCTCCCTCGGGGAGCCCTGGACGCGCGTGCAGGGGGCGCAGGCTCCCGATGACGCGTGACCGCACGTAGGTGACGCGCGGCACGCCGAGGGGCGGCCACTAGCAAGCCGGGAAATCTCCCGGCTTGCGGATCTGGCCGCAGAGTGATAAAGTGTGTCGGTAGTGTATATAAATCTCTCATTGACATACTGTACAGTACAAACGTCTTGCAAATAAGGTGCATTTACTGTCTAGATACACTTACAGTAGCACTATAGTGTACATAATATAATATAAAGTTGTAAAGGCATTTAAAAAAAATATATATATATATATATATATATATATATATATATATATATATATATATATATATAGTGTTCGACAAATCACCCAAAAATCTACTCACCCAACTAAAAAATCTACTCGCCACCTATTCCGCCCCCCAACCCTGCCCTATTCCCGCCCCCAACCTTAGTCCCGCCCCCAACCCCACTTTAAAATAAAATATATAAATAAAATAAGTTTAATAAATTCCTAGTCAGAACAACATTCGTTTTTGACATAAATGTATTTATTGTATTACATTATACTACAATTAGTCCTTGTTACGTGTGTGTGTGTGTAAATGTCGATCTAAAAATAAAAGCCAGGTGTGAATGACTAGTTTCCTGAACCCCTTAACCAGTGTCTGGACGTCCCCCGCTTCACAATATCTAAAGCAGCAATCCCGCCTGTTATCTTACTGATCCGCAGTCCCTCAATGTCCAGGTACCCGCATTCCTGCAATGTCATACATTGGAGGGGATGTGTTCCCTACCTTTCTTAGGGGGGATTCCGATGTCTTCCGTGTGAAGCTTGAGTCAGATCTTGAAGAAAGCAGTATAGGTTATTTCGGTGTAGTATAGGGCAG